>NC_086448.1:782721263-782841263 GCF_028390025.1 Pseudophryne corroboree | reverse complement strand
ACATTAGAGAGTGTACAAAGAAGGGCAACTAAAATGGTGCATGGCCTACATCACAAAACTTACCCGGAAAGGCTAAAAGATCTTAACATGTATAGTTTGGAGGAGAGAAGGGAAAGGGGAGACATGATAGAAACTTTCAAATATATAAAGGGTCTTAACAAAGTTCAGGAGGGAAACATTCTTCAAAGGAAAAGAAGTATTAGAACTCGAGGGCATACATTGAGACTGGAGGGGGGGAGGTTCAGGGGAAATTTAAGGAAAAATTACTTCACAGAAAGGGTAGTGGATAAGTGGAATAGCCTCCCATCAGAGGTGGTAGAGGCTAAGACTGTAGGGCAATTTAAACATGCTTGGGACAGGCATATGAATATCCTTACAAAGAATCAAGATTAAAAAAGGGTTGAGATTGCCTAAAGGATAAAATAAAAAAGGGGCAGACTAGATGGGCCAAGTGGTTCTTATCTGCCGTCAAATTCTATGTTTCTATGTTTCTATGTAACAGGCATACAAGGTTGGAAATTTAACCATTTTGAACACAAATCACCAGATACCTCACATGAACCAAATAATAAGATTTTACTTACCGATAAATCTATTTCTCGTAGTCCGTAGTGGATGCTGGGACTCCGTAAGGACCATGGGGAATAGCGGCTCCGCAGGAGACAGGGCACAAGAATAAAAGCTTTAGGATCAGGTGGTGTGCACTGGCTCCTCCCCCTATGACCCTCCTCCAAGCCTCAGTTAGGATACTGTGCCCGGACGAGCGTACATAATAAGGAAGGATATTGAATCCCGGGTAAGACTCATACCAGCCACACCAATCACACCGTACAACTTGTGATCTGAACCCAGTTAACAGTATGATAACAACGAAGGAGCCTCTGAAAAGATGGCTCACAACAACAACAATAACCCGATTTAGTTAACAATAACTATGTACAAGTATTGCAGACAATCCGCACTTGGGATGGGCACCCAGCATCCACTACGGACTACGAGAAATAGATTTATCGGTAAGTAAAATCTTATTTTCTCTGACGTCCTAGTGGATGCTGGGACTCCGTAAGGACCATGGGGATTATACCAAAGCTCCCAAACGGGCGGGAGAGTGCGGATGACTCTGCAGCACCGAATGAGAGAACTCCAGGTCCTCCTCAGCCAGGGTATCAAATTTGTAGAATTTAGCAAACGTGTTTGCCCCTGACCAAGTAGCTGCTCGGCAAAGTTGTAAAGCCGAGACCCCTCGGGCAGCCGCCCAAGATGAACCCACTTTCCTTGTGGAATGGGCTTTTACAGATTTTGGCTGTGGCAGGCCTGCCACAGAGTGTGCAAGCTGAATTGTATTACAAATCCAACGAGCAATCGTCTGCTTAGAAGCAGGAGCACCCAGCTTGTTGGGTGCATACAGGATAAACAGCAAGTCAGATTTTCTGACTCCAGCCGTCCTGGAAACATATATTTTCAGGGCCCTGACAACGTCAAGTAACTTGGAGTCCTCCAAGTCCCTAGTAGCCGCAGGTACCACAATCGGTTGGTTCATGTGAAAAGCAGAAACCACCTTAGGAAGAAATTGAGGACGAGTCCTCAATTCTGCCCTGTCAGAATGAAAAATTAAGTAAGGGCTTTTATATGATAAAGCCGCCAATTCTGACACACGCCTGGCTGAAGCCAGAGCTAACAGCATCGTCACCTTCCATGTGAGATATTTTAAGTCCACAGTGGTGAGTGGTTCAAACCAATGTGACTTTAGGAACCTCAAAACAACATTGAGATCCCAAGGTGCCACTGGAGGCACAAAAGGAGGTTGTATATGCAGTACCCCTTTTACAAATGTCTGAACTTCAGGCACTGAAGCCAGTTCTTTCTGGAAGAAAATCGACAGGGCCGAAATTTGAACCTTAATGGACCCTAATTTTAGGCCCATAGACAGTCCTGTTTGCAGGAAATGGAGGAAACGACCCAGTTGAAATTCCTCTGTAGGGGCCTTCTTGGCCTCACACCACGCAACATATTTTCGCCAAATGCGGTGATAATGTTTTGCGGTTACATCCTTCCTGGCTTTGACCAGGGTAGGGATGACTTCATCTGGAATGCCTTTTTCCTTCAGGATCCGGCGTTCAACCGCCATGCCGTCAAACGCAGCCGCGGTAAGTCTTGGAACAGACAAGGCCCCTGCTGGAGCAGGTCCTTTCTTAGAGGTAGAGGCCACGGGTCTTCCGTGAGCATCTCTTGAAGTTCCGGGTACCAAGTCCTTCATGGCCAATCCGGAACCACGAGTATCGTTCTTACTCCTCTCCTTCTTATGATTCTCAGTACTTTTGGTATGAGAGGCAGAGGAGGGAACACATACACTGACTGGTACACCCACGGTGTTACCAGAGCGTCCACCGCTATTGCCTGAGGTTCCCTTGACCTGGCGCAATATCTGTCTAGTTTTTTGTTTAGACGGGACGCCATCATGTCCACCTTTGGTTTTTCCCAACGGTTTACAATCAGGTGGAAGACTTCTGGGTGAAGTCCCCACTCTCCCGGGTGAAGGTCGTGTCTGCTGAGGAAGTCTGCTTCCCAGTTGTCCACTCCCGGAATGAACACTGCTGACAGTGCTATCACATGATTTTCCGCCCAGCGAAGAATCCTTGCAGCTTCTGCCATTGCCCTCCTGCTTCTCGTGCCGCCCTGTCTGTTTACGTGGGCGACTGACGTGATGTTGTCCGATTGGATCAATACCGCCTGACCCTGAAGCAGGGGTTTCGCTTGACTTAGGGCATTGTAAATGGCCCTTAGTTCCAGAATGTTTATATGAAGAGATGTTTCCATGCTTGACCACAAGCCCTGGAAATTTCTTCCCTGTGTGACTGCTCCCCAGCCTCTCAGGCTGGCGTCCGTGGTCACCAGGACCCAATCCTGAATGCCAAATCTGCGGCCCTCTAGTAGATGAGCACTCTGCAGCCACCACAGAAGAGACACCCTTGTCCTTGGCGACAGGGTTATCCGCTGATTTGTCCAGTAGATCCCACTGAAATGTTCTTGCATGGAATCTTCCGAATGGAATTGCTTCGTAAGAAGCCACCATTTTTCCCAGGACCCTCGTGCACTGATGCACTGACACCTGGCCTGGTTTTAGGAGGTTCCTGACTAGCTCGGATAACTCCCTGGCCTTCTCCTCCGGGAGAAACACCTTTTTCTGGACTGTGTCCAGAATCATTCCTAGGAACAGTAGACGTGTCGTTGGAATCAGCTGCGATTTTGGAATATTTAGGATCCACCCGTGCTGACGTAACACTACCTGAGATAGTGCTACTCCGACTTCTTGAAGTTAGAATTTTTTATTGAGAATGAACAGTGTCCATAACATGAACAATAGTTAGGTTGTACAGGTAGAGGGCATAAACTTGGTTACAGGATGTGTACATAACATACCGCCTAAATAGAGACAATTCTATGGCGACAAAAACAAATCGGCATCATCAAAATATGTCATATAAAAGTCTATTCGTAAGCCTAAACAATTCTCAATTTTATTTTTTATTTATCGAATCAATTCTAAATCTAGACTGAGTGTAATTCCATGGAGGATAGAGCAAGAAAGAGGAGGAGAGGGAAGGGAGTAGAGAAGCAAGAGAGTGGGCGGTGTTAAAGGAGGAAGATTAAGAAGGTTCCCTATAAGAAAGCAAGAGGTTGGGGATATTCTTCTGGGTTGATACCATAAGGAGGGACAATCAGTGGGCTAGAGGAGAAAGTAATGCTAGTGATAGTAGCATTATTAGCTATATTATTAATATTAGCAGTATTATCAGTATTAGGAAAATTAACAGGGTTATCAGAGTTAGCAGAGTCTGGGCATCACTAGAGAGCGGGCGAAGTACCAAGGAGACCAGGTGTTGTGGAACTGCGCCACAGTGTTATTCCTTAGGCTTGTAATGTACTCCATATTGGCTATGTGGTTAATCTTATTCATCAGTACAGCCTTGGAGGGTGGCTTATGGTCTTTCCAGCATTTAGCTATCATTGCTTTAGCCGCCATGCAAAGTTGCATGATTAGCTCGTCTTGGGTATTGACGGTATGGGGGTGTGGAGCAAAGCAATGTCAGGAGAGAGGTCAAAGGTATGCCCGCAGGTTTGAGCAATAAGTGCTCCGACCGTGTTCCAGAAGGGACGGATAGAGGGGCAAGTCCACCATATGTGAAAAAAAGTTCCCTCCTCTCCACAGTGTCTCCAGCACAGATTTGATGTTGTGGGGAAAATGGCGTGAAGCCTGGAGGGGACCAGATACCACCTAGTGTAGACCTTATAACATGTTTCCTTAAGTGCTACACTGATAGAAGCCTTAGCTATACGCATTCTAATTTCCTCCCATTGATCGTCTTCCAACGGATGGGAGAGATCTGATTCCCAGGCTATTTCGTGGGGTTCTCGGATTGGGGGGTCTGGTGCCAAGATTGAGTTGTATATTGTTGAGATATTCCCCTTTTTGCCGATTGAACGTAGACACATATGCTCATAGGAGGTGGGTGTTTTTAGAGGGGCGGTTTTAAGCTGAGACTTGAGGAAGCTGAGAATTTGGATATATTGGTATTGGCACGAGGATGGAATACCAAAGCGTTCTTGAATTTCTCCAAAAGTGGACGGTGCTGAGATGCCTTTAACATGTAAGAATCTCGTGATACCCTGAGATTGCCATGGGGCCGCTATTCTTTGCTCGCACCCTAGGGGAAAGGCGGGGTGACCCCAGATGGGTGATAAGGGTGAGGGGTATGAAGATAGTTTGTGGGTGCTGCGGAGTTTATCCCACAGTCTGAGTGTGAAGTTAACCGTGGGGACTGAGTAGGCCGAGGCTGGTCTGCAGGACCTGGGGAGCCAGGTAAGAGAGTCAAGGGGGACACCCTGATATAGTGAATTTTCGATATCTACCCATTTTCTGATCCCTATGGGGGAGTGCCAGGACACTATATGGTTAAGGTGACATGCGTTAAAATAAGCCTGAAGGTCAGGGTATCCCAAACCTCCTGAGGTGGCACTCTTTGTCAACACAGCTCGTCTTAGTCGAGATTTACGCTGAGCCCAAACAAATTTGTTGCACTGTGATTGCAAGGACGCCAGTGTCACTCGGGGCACCATTATTGGGATGGTCTGAAACAGGTAAAGAAGACGGGGGAGGAGATTCATTTTTAGGGCATTGATCCTTCCGATCCATGAAATAAATAAACGGTTCCATTTATCTAGGTCTTGTGTGAGAGTTTTAATTATGGGAGCATAATTAGCTTGAAATAGGCTGGTGTAGGATTTAGTAATAAATATGCCAAGGTATTTAATAGCCGAGGGTCTCCAAATAAAGGGGAAAGAAGACGTTAATATCCTATGGGTATGTGGTGGAACGTTAAATGTAAGAGCCTCGGATTTGGTGTGGTTTATTTTGTAACCAGAGAGGGAACCATATAAGAGTAGTTCTCTTTGTAAGTTAGGGAGGGATATCAAAGGGTTGGTGAGGGTCAAGAATACGTCGTCAGCAAACAATGATATTTTATACGGATTCTGACCCACTGTAACGCCCCCAATATCCGTATTAAGTCTGATTCGGGCTGCAAGAGGTTCAATGCATAGGGCGAAAAGTAGGGGTGAGAGAGGGCATCCCTGCCTAGTACCATTCTTCAAGTTGATTCGATGTGAGCTCAAGCCATTGGTCAGGACCGCTGATGAGGGGTTAGAATAGAGAGCCGCTATTGCTGTGATAAAGTGTCCAAGGAAGCCGAATGCGGACAAGGTAGAAAACAGAAAGGGCCACGAGATGCGATCAAATGCCTTTTCGGCGTCTAGAGCCAGAGCAATCGCTGGTATTTTTGTCGTGTTTATTTGGTGAATCAAGTTAACAATACGTCTGGTGTTGTCCGAGGCCTGACGGCCGGGAACAAATCCTACTTGATCAGGGTCTATTAGTGACGGCAGCACAGCGTTTAGGCGTGAAGCCAGTATTTTGGCAAAAAGTTTGAGATCGGTGTTTATCAAAGATATGGGTCTGTAGTTTGTGCAATACAAGGGATCCTTTCCGGGTTTAGGGATCACTATAATACGGGATGTCGTGGAGTCCGGGTGAAATAGTGTGCCCTGGAGTATTTTGTTAAACAGAGAAACCATGTGAGGAATAAGTTGAGGGGCGAAAGTTTTATAGTACACCATCGGATAGCCATCCGGGCCAGGTGCTTTAGAGGGTTTCTGGGTTTTTAATGCAGCCTCAATTTCCTCAGCAGATATGTCGGCATTGAGAGCAGTATTAGTCTCCTCGTCTAACCGAGGGAGAGCGCATGCTTCTAGGTATTGTTGTGTCTGATCGGCTTGTGCTAAAGGGTCAGACGGGGGATCAAGATTATAGAGTGTCTTATAATAATCGAAAAAGACACTGTTAATTTTTTGGGGGTCGTAAGTAGTGTTACCTGAGGGCTGTTTTATAGAGTGGATGCATTGGTTAGCCTTTTTGGCGCGCAAGCGATTGGCCAACAAGGTGTGTGCTTTATTACTTTTATCATAAAACGTTTGGTTAGCCCATCGAAGTGAGCGCTCGACGTTCTCCGCCAAAAGTGATTGTAGGCTGTCGCGTGCCTTAGAGAGTTCGGCTAGAGTTTTTTTTAGAGCGTGTGCGTTTGTGTTCCTGATCCAATTTTGCAATGTTATTTGTTAATAAAGCAATTTGGTTTTCCCGACTCCTCTTACGGTGGGATGCAAATTGTATAATAGACCCCCTGATGACCGCCTTATGGGCTTCCCAAATAGTGGCTATGCTGCAGTCACTTTCCACGTTAACCGCGAAATAGTCTCTAAGCTCAGTTTTAATTAAGTCTTGGAATTTAGGAATCTTCAATAACGTCTCATTAAGTCTCCACGTCGGTCTGCCGTCAGGGATATCAAAAATGTCAAATGCCGCAGCTAAAGCTGCGTGGTCAGTCCAGGTAAGTGGGATTATCGAGGACGAGTGAGCGGTCCGGGATAGGGGTGCACAACTCAGAAACATATCTATACGCGAGTACACGTCATGTGGGTTGGAATAAAAAGTGTAGTCTCTGGTGGTCGGGTTAAGAAAACGCCATACATCGAACAAACCAGCCTCGGCCATGCACCTGTGTAGTACTGAGGAGTTTAGGGTTTGACCGCTGCGCAAAGGACCGGATCTGTCCATGTTTGTGAGAGCCATGTTAAAGTCACCTCCGACCAGTGTTTTACCTCTTCTATATGAGTAGAGGTCGTGAAAAAACTTACGGAAGAATTTAGATTGGGCAGTGTTTGGAGCGTATAGATTAGCCAAGGTAACCTCCTCGTGTCCAATTTTTCCTCGTACCATTATGTAGCGTCCCTCGTTGTCGTGTTTACAATCTAGAAATTGGAAGGGGACTGACCCTTTTACCAGTATGGCCACCCCATGTCTTTTTGCTGTATGATTGGAGTAACAAGCCATAGGAAATAGTTTAGACGTCAGGGAGGGATGGGAGTCAGCTTTCAAATGTGTCTCCTGTAAGAAAACCACATCACCTTTTAATGTTTTAAGAGATCTGTGGAGATGTGAGCGTTTCTGGGGAGTATTCAGACCCTTAACATTGATGGACAGGCATGTTAACGGCATGGTTAAAGCAAGAGTGGGGGTGGTTCGCTGGTAACCCCTAAGATCCCGGACTCTGCTAGGGTAGACAAGAAGAACCAAAGAGAAAGAAATAAAGAGGAGAATGAAAATGTATGTTACTGTACACGAACAGTACCTAATAACTAGGCCTATTTGTCGGTGAACACAGATATGTCAGCTTGCCACTGTCTCGTGACGGGGGTCTAAGGGAGGAAGATAATAGAAGAAAGAGAAGCAAAGGAGAAAGAGAAAAGAAATAAGCAGGCGTAGTATCCAGTAGGCAGGATACTCGACTGCCAAGATTGAGCTCTAGGTGAGAGAAAGAGCTCACTTGCGGGATATAAATGCAGTATAGCAAAAGAGGGTATCAACCCACTATGTTTGAAAGTGCCTTTGATCCCTATGAGTCGGGGGAGGATGTGTCAAGGCAGAGACCCGACACCCCCCACCCGAGACCATAATTACACCAAAAATAATAATAATGGACTTATATGTAGCTATCCAAAACTTAGCTCTGGAGCGAATCAGTCCCAGATACCAAATGTTAGCAAAAAAGTAAGCATGTTACAGTTAGTATCAATAGGGTAATAACCTAACAACAATGGAGCTTACAATAACGTCGCCGAACAGGCCGGCGCCCGGAGACAGGCCCCATGGCGTCAAAATTGGGGTCAGTTCAGGACACCAGCCACCGGGCCACGTCTCCTGGTCGCCCGCCAGACCGGCGAAACCAAACAAAGACGTTGCTTTACGCGGAGTATAAAAGTCCGCCAACAAAAGCATTATGTTAAAACAGTAAAAGAGTCGTCAATATACCAATACGATATCAAAAACATGGATTACATGGCATTTGAGCAATGTTGAGAGCAAAGTCAATCATACTAGACGTTGTAAGAACGCAGCGTTCAAACAAACGTAAACGTGATGAGCAGCAAAATTATGAAGTAGCAACCGGGGGCAACTGCAATTTTCGGAGAAGCTTGTCCCCTTCATCAGGAGAGCGGATGGTGTGAACTTTGCCATCAATCTCCACAATGAGGCGAAAAGGAAAACCCCAGCGGTATTTGTATCCGTTGTCGCGCAGTGTAGAGGTGACGGCACGTAAATCACGCCGCTTTGCAATGGTCACCGGTGACGAGTCTTGGTAGATCTGGATCCGGGAGTCTTCAAATAAAATTGTGGTTGAATTCCTGCACGCCAGTGTGATACTATTTTTGATCTTAAAGGACAGAAACCGTAGGATGACGTCGCGAGGAGGGTCCGAATCCTTCGGTTTAGGTCTCAGGGCGCGGTGCGCTCTTTCAATCGAAATAGCCGAATCCGTAAGCGACGGGACCAATTGCAGGAACAAGCGTCGGAGGTATGGTTCCAGTTCGGAAGTTGAGACAGATTCTGGAATATTGCGGACGCGTAAATTGTTCCGTCTTTCGCTATCCTCAACCTTATCCTTGAGGATTTCCAGCTCGCTGGATAGGTAGCTCATGTCTTCGCCCACTTGTTTACGGAAGTTCTGTTGGTGGTCTTCCCTTGATTCCAGCGCGGTTGTGCGGGAGTCTAGAGCCGCTATATCTGATTTTATTTCCCCGATCGCTGATTGAAGGGCTGTCGTGAAGGAGTTCTTGAGGTCTAAGATCATGTTTTGAAGGGATTGAATATCCGCTTTGGTTGAAGGTGCTTCCGTCTGATCCATGATGGGGGTAGGCATTGATGGGGGTGGAGTTGAGGTTTCAGACAGTTTTTCCCGGCGTGAGAAATGTTGCGAAATATCCTGTGAAGCTCCCGGTTTTTTTGCTCTGGTGTTCGCTCTGCTCATAATATCTGGTAGTATAAAAACGACCTTTTAAGGATTGGTGTCGAAAGAGGTGAAAGTGGATGTTACGTGTTCAACAATTGGTCCGGGTGAGGGAGAAAGTCAGGCATCCGTAGTGCTACATCGTTTACAGGACCTAGGTCCTAATAATCTGTGAAAGCAGTGAGAGGGATCCCCAGGAGAGCGTCCCGGTTTAACACACCTCTTTCTCTGGAATTATGGAAAGGTATAGCAGCAGCTGCAGGGAGAGGGATCAGGGATGATAATTCAGTTGAAGTAGATCTGGTGATATAAGGAGTGTATTTCCATCTATCTCCAGCGGGGGCAGCACAATTCAGGGGATAGGGGCCTATCCTGCCACCTCCAAGATGGCCGCCGTCCGAATTGTGCAGCTTCCCTTTCTTTTTGTTCCCCTCTGCTTGGTTAGCCCTGATATCTGTGGGGCCTGACCCTATTTAATCACTGGGTGCCCTCTGCACCCGCCGCTAAGCCCCCTCTGTCACCGCCGCGGCCCGCTGGTTAGCTGTTTCAATGCGGCGCCTGCTTTCCGGCAGACGCCACAACCAAGATGGCCGCCGCCGGACCTTCTCAGTGCCGCTCGTCTCCGGTCTCGCAGCTCCCGGGGCTCTCCGGCTCACCTCAGCCCCTCATCCAAGGCTCTCCAGGCAAGGGGCATCCAGCAGGACGGCGGGGTAGGTTCTGTGAGGTATCTTAAGGCGGCCGGAGGTCGATCTCTCACGGGCGGGGGTGGACGGCAACCTGCAAGCACAGGGCAGGCCTGTGCTCCGGCTCCGCAACTCACTCCCAACAAGTCTTTATATGCAGATAGTGGTGTGGGGCAGTATTTAGGGTCTGAAGGCAGCGTGAGGGCAGTTTTAAAATGAAATAGAAGCTTGTGTCAGCAGGAGCTCTCCAGGGGCACGTCCACTCAGTTAGGCCACCAGTTCTGCGTATCTTTTTAACCGGGTTGAATTACCGGGTCAGGCGACCCGCTAATTCAGCAAAGGCGCTTTCACATCGCACACTGACCCGTTTCGACACAGCAATTTGCCGTGTCGATACCGGGTTATTTGTGCGATGTGAAAGGGGTATTAGTTGCAACCTTAATTAATGATGTCGGCTACTGGATGTTGAGACCTGTCTTTTATTACATGGAACACATTTTTCACCATTATTATTTTAAATCTCCCTAAGCTGGAATTGTGCCTAGATCGTGCAGATGCGCAAATTAAATGTACAGAAGGTGCCCCAAAGAGCCCTTCTTCACAGTCAAAATGGCCGTGATCACCTTCACACACAGAGTCACGCCCTAGTTCAAATGCAACCTCACTACCTCCTTGTGTCATTTTAATAACCTGCAGCATGTAATCTTATTTTTCCCCAGCTCCTCCCTTTGCGCAGTGGTGCCCTCTGCCATCTTGCCTGCAAGATATTTCCCTGGAAATACATAGCGCCAATCCCCACTCTGGCATGTGATTCCAATGCCCACTGCCTGTCTTGGGTGTTCTAATTATCTTAGCATTCCAGTTCTACCGTGGATCCTGAATCTTTCCGCTCCAGAGAGAGGTGGAAATTCCTCTACTGAAAGGACATCCTCCCAGGCACATACTGTGCCCTTCCTCTCCATCCATCGCTGGCACTCCTCAGCCAGGAAGGAAACGGATACTTCACATGATTTTCATTCTAGAAATGTTTTATTTCCTCCATCTTGCTGATTACTGCCAATTGTCTCATAGCGGTGACTGCACTGGTTGTTTTAGTGTAGTCTCCTGTTTTAGTCCCTCCTCACAACTGTGTAGTTATATTATTATGTTGTTTGTCGTAGTCGATGACTAACTGGCTTTTCTGATCGTAATTTGGTTATTATAGTTTCTCTGACGTCCTAGTGGATGCTGGGACTCCGTAAGGACCATGGGGAATAGCGGCTCTGCAGGAGACAGGGCACAAGAATAAAAGCTTTAGGATCAGGTGGTGTGCACTGGCTCCTCCCCCTATGACCCTCCTCCAAGCCTCAGTTAGATTTTTGTGCCCGAACGAGAAGGGTGCAGGCTAAGTGGCTCTCCTGAGCTGCTTAGAATAAAAGTTTATTTAGGTTTTTTTATTTTCAGTGAGTCCTGCTGGCAACAGGCTCACTGCATCGTGGGACTAAGGGGAGAAGAAGCGAACTCACCTGCGTGCAGAGTGGATTGGGCTTCTTAGGCTACTGGACATTAGCTCCAGAGGGACGATCACAGGTTCAGCCTGGATGGGTCACCGGAGCCGCGCCGCCGGCCCCCTTACAGAGCCAGAAGAGTGAAGAGGTCCGGAGAAAGCGGCGGCAGAAGACGTTCCTGTCTTCAACTAAGGTAGCGCACAGCACCGCAGCTGTGCGCCATTGCTCTCAGCACACTTCACACTCCGGTCACTGAGGGTGCAGGGCGCTGGGGGGGAAGCGCCCTGAGACGCAATATAACAGATACATTAGGTTTGGCATAAAGAAATACATCACATATAGCTCCTGGGCTATATGGATGTATTTAACCCCTGCCATTGTTACACAAAAGAGCGGGAGATAAGGACGTCGTGAAGGGGCGGAGCCTATCTCCTCAGCACACAAGCGCCATTTTCCCTCACAGCTCCGCTGGAAGGACGGCTCCCTGACTCTCCCCTGCAGTCCTGCTACAGAATCAGGGTAAAAAAGAGAAGGGGGGGCACTATTGGCAGCTTATAATAACAGCAGCTATAAGGGGAATAACACTTATATAAGGTTATCCCTGTATATATATATATATATATATATATATATATATATATATATATATATATATATATATAGGGCTTGGTGTGTGCTGGCAAACTCTCCCTCTGTCTCTCCAAAGGGCTAGTGGGGTCCTGTCCTCTATCAGAGCATTCCCTGTGTGTGTGCTGTGTGTCGGTACGTGTGTGTCGACATGTATGAGGAGGAAAATGATGTGGAGGCGGAGCAATTGCCTGTGTTAGTGATGTCACCCCCTAGGGAGTCGACACCTGACTGGATGATCGTATTTAAAGAATTACGTGAGAATGTCAGCAACTTGCAAAAAACTGTTGACGACATGAGACAGCCGGCAAATCAACTAGTGCCTGTCCAGGCGTCTCAGACACCGTCAGGGGCCTTAAAACGCCCGTTACCTCAGTGGGTCGACACAGACCCAGATACTGAGTCTAGTGTCGACGGTGAGGAGACAAACGTAATGTCCAGTAGGGCCACACGTTACATGATCACGGCAATGAAGGAGGCATTGAACATTTCTGACACTACAAGTACCACAAAGAAGGGTATTATGTGGGGTGTGAAAAAACTACCAATAGTTTTTCCTGAGTCAGATGAATTAAATGAGGTGTGTGATAAAGCGTGGGTTTCCCCCCGACAAAAAACTGCTAATTTCTAATAAATTATTGGCACTATATCCTTTCCTGCCAGAGGTTAGGGCGCGTTGGGAAACACCCCCTAGGGTAGATAAAGCGCTCACACGTTTATCTAAACAAGTAGCGTTACCGTCTCCTGATACGGCCGCCCTCAAGGAACCAGCTGATAGAAGGCTGGAAAATATCCTAAAAGGTATATACACACACATACTGGTGTTATACTGCGACCAGCAATCGCCTCAGCCTGGATGTGCAGTGCTGGAGTCGCGTGGTCGGATTCCCTGACTGAAAATATTGATACCCTGGACAGGGACAATATATTGCTAACTATAGAGCATTTGAAGGATGCATTATTATATATGCGTGATGCACAGAGGGATATTTGCACCCTGGCATCAAGAGTAAGTGCTATGTCCATTTCTACCAGAAGAGCGTTATGGACGCGACAGTGGTCAGGGGATGCGGATTCCAAACGACATATGGAAGTATTGCCGTATAAAGGGGAGGAGTTATTTGGGGCTGGTCTATCGGACCTGGTGGCCACGGCAACGGCTGGAAAGTCCACCTTTTTACCCCAGGTCACCTCACATCAGCAGAAAAAGACACCGTCTTTTCAAACTCAGTCCTTTCGTTCCCATAAGTACAAGCGAGCAAAAGGCCACTCATTTCTGCCCCGGGGCAGAGGAAGAGGAAAAAGACTGCACCATGCAGCCGCTTCCCAGGAGCAGAAGCCCTCCCCTGCTTCTGCCAAGTCTTCAGCATGACGCTGGGGCTTTACAAGCAGACTCAGACACGATGGGGGCACGTCTCAAGAATTTCAACGCGCAGTGGGCTCACTCGCAAGTGGACCCCTGGATTCTACAGGTAGTATCGCAGGGGTACAAACTGGAGTTCGAGGCGTTTCCCCCTCGCCGGTTCCTGAAGTCTGCTCTACCAAAGTCTCCCTCCGACAGGGAGGCAGTTTTGGATACCATTCACAAGCTGTATTCCCAGCAGGTGATAATCAAGGTACCCCTACAACAAGGAAAGGGGTATTATTCCACGCTATTTGTGGTACCGAAGCCGGACGGCTCGGTGAGACCAATTTTAAATCTGAAATCCTTGAACACTTACATAAAAAGGTTCAAATTCAAGATGGAGTCACTCAGAGCAGTGATAGCAAACCTGGAAGAAGGGGACTATATGGTGTCTCTGGACATCAAAGATGCTTATCTCCACGTCCCAATATACCCTTCTCACCAAGGGTACCTCAGGTTTGTAGTACAAAACTGTCATTATCAGTTTCAGACGCTGCCGTTTGGGTTATCCACGGCACCTCGGGTCTTTACCAAGGTAATGGCCGAAATGATGATTCTTCTTCGAAGAAAAGGCATCTTAATTATCCCTTACTTGGACGATCTCCTGATAAGGGCAAGGTCCAGGGAACAGTTAGAAGTCGGAGTTGGATAAGCCTGTAGTGTCACACTCAAAATTAAAAGTGGAAAAACACACTACAGGCTTATCCAACTTTGATGTAATGTCCTTAAAACAAGTCAAAATGAGGCTCAGTAGTGTGTGTGGCCTCCACGTGCCTGTATGACCTCCCTACAATGCCTGGGCATGCTCCTGATGAGGTGGCGGGTGGTCTCCTGAGGGATCTCCTCCCAGACCTGGACTAAAGCATCCGCCAACTCCTGGACAGTCTGTGGTGCAACATGGCGTTGGTGGATGGAGCGAGACATGATGTCCCAGATGTGCTCAATTGGATTCAGGTATGGGGAACGGGCGGGCCAGTCGATAGCATCAATGCCTTCGTCTTTCAGGAACTGCTGACACACTCCAGCCACATGAGGTCTAGCATTGTCTTGCATTAGGAGGAACCCAGGGCCAACCGCACCAGCATATGGTCTCACAAGGGGTCTGAGGATCTCATCTCGGTACCTAATGGCAGTCAGGCTACCTCTGGCGAGCACATGGAGGGCCGTGCGGCCCCCCCAAAGAAATGCCACCCCACACGATTACTGACCCACTGCCAAACCGGTCATGCTGGAGGATGTTGCAGGCAGCAGAACGTTCTCCTTTGCGTCTCCAGACTCTGTCACGTCTGTCACATGTGCTCAGTGAGAACCTGCTTTCATCTGTGAAGAGCACAGGGCGCCAGTGGCGAATTTGCCAATCTTGGTGTTCTCTTGCAAATGCCAAACGTCCTGCACAGTGTTGGGCTGTAAGCACAACCCCCACCTGTGGACGTCGGGCCCTCATACCACCCTCATGGAGCCTGTTTCTGATCGATGAGTAGACACATGCACATTTGTGGCTTGCTGGAGGTCATTTTGCAGGGCTCTGGCAGTGCTCCTCCTGTTCCTCCTTGCACAAAGGCGGAGGTAGCGGTCCTGCTGCTGGGTTGTTGCCCTCCTACGGCCTCCTCCACGCTTCCTGATGTACTGGCCTGTCTCCTGGTAGCGCCTCCATGCTCTGGACACTACGCTGACAGACACAGCAAACCTTCTTGCCACAGCTCGCATTGATGTGCCATCCTGGATGAGCTGCACTACCTGAGCCACTTGTGTGGGTTGTAGGGAGGTCATACAGGCACGTGGAGGCCACAGACACTACTGAGCCTCATTTTGACTTATTTTAAGGACATTACATCAAAGTTGGATCAGTCTGTAGTGTGTTTTTCCACTTTAATTTTGAGTGTGACTCCAAATTTAGACCTCCATGGGTTAATAAATTTGATTTCCATTGATAAATTTTGTGTGATTTTGTTGTCAGCACATTCAACTATGTAAAGAACAAAGTATTTAATAAGAATATTTCATTCATTCAGATCTAGGATGTGTTATTTTAGTGTTCCCTTTATTTTTTGAGGTGTGTGTGTGTGTGTGTGTGTGTGTGTGTGTGTGTGTGTGTGTGTGTGTGTGTGTGTGTGTGTGTGTGTGTGTGTGTATTAGATCGATCTATCTACCTACCTACCTACCTCCCTCCAATACTGCAGAAGAGTTAAAATGGGGCAAAACCTCACAGGAACCTACGCAGGGGGCATTGTAAATCCCCCTTTGGCAACATCACATGCCCAGATTTTTACTGGTACTCCTATATATACACAGGGACTTCTTGTGGTTTTGCATAATGAAGTCAATAATTACTTTTCTCAGCTCTGAGCGGATTCTCATTCAACTCATTCTCATTCAACATTCAACCAGGAAAAGGAAGCCAGTGTGGTTCACAAAAGAAGTATCAACTAGTGTGAAAGCAAAAAAGATGTCTTTTAGGAAATACAAACAGACTCAAAATAATAATGACAAAGAGGTGTATCTTGACAGACGGAAGGATGCTAAGAAAGTGATCAGACGTGCAAAGGCAGAAGCTGAGGCAAAAATGGCCCAGTCAGTAGATAAAGGGGGCAAAACCTTTTTAAGTATATAAGTGAAAGGAGAAAATCAAATGGAGGAATAATAAGACTTAAGACAGAGAGTGAGCATTTGGTGGAGGGTGACAAGGCAAAAGCAGATCACCTAAATAATTATTTTTGCTCAGTATTTACTACAGAAGAAGGGATGGGGCCACAGTTAAGTTGCAAGGACATTCATAAAAATAAGGTAGTTGAAAGTACATTTACAGAGGAAAGGGTCCTAACAGAACTTTCACAACTAAAAGTGGATAAATCAATGGGACCAGATGGGATACACCCAAGGATACTCAAAGAGCTAAAAGATGTGCTGGTTACACCGTTAACAGAATTATTTAACCAGTCACTAAATACAGGTGCTATTCCAGAGGACTGGAAAAGAGCAAATGTAGTTCCACTGCACAAAAGTGGAAGCAAGGAAGAAGCAAGTAACTACAGACCAGTAAGCCTTACATCAGTAGTGGAGAAAGTAATGGAAAAACTATAAAAAGAAAGAGTTGTGGAATATCTTAAATCAAACCACTTACAGGATCCAAAACAGCATGGATTTACTGGTGGGAGATCACGCCAAACAAATCTTATTGACTTTTTTGACTCTGTGACAAAATAGATCAAGAGGGAGCTGTAGATGTAGCATATCTAGACTTTAGTAAGGCATTTGACACTGTCCCACATCGCAGACTGCTAAATAACTTGAAAGCGTGGGGGTGGATTATAAAAAAGTTAAATGGATAAGAACCTGGTTGCAGGATAGGAAACAGACAGTTGTAGTTAATGGAGTGCAATCTATGGAGGGAAATGTTACCAGTGGAGTACCCCAGGGATCTGTACTTGGTCCAGTTCTCTTTAATATCTTTGTTGGTGACATTGCAGATGGTATTGAAGGGAAGGTATGCCATTTTTGCAGATGATACAAAGATATGCAACAGGGTAGACACACCGGGAGGGGTAAAACAAATGATTGATGACCTAGGTAGGCTTGAGAAATGGTCAAGAACGTGGCAACTACAGTTTAATGCTAAAAAATGCAAAATCATGCACTTGGGTCTCAAAAACCCAAAGGCTAAATATAGTATCAAGGATACTATAATGGAAACTACTGAGGAGGAAAGGGATTTAGGAGTCACTATTTCAAGTGACGTGAAGGCAGGAAAGCAATGCAACAAAGGAATGAGAAAGGCAAGTCAGATGCTTGGTTGCATAGGGAGAGGAATCAGTAGTAGGAAAAAAGAAGTAATAATGCCACTGTATAGGTCATTGGGGCGGCCCCATCTGGAATACTGTGTCCAGTTCTGGAGACCATATCTCCAGAAGGATATAAATACATTAGAGAGTGTACAAAGAAGGGCAACTAAAATGGTGCATAGCCTACATCACAAAACGTACCCGGAAAGGTTAAAAGATCTTAATATGTATAGTTTGGAGGAGAGAAGGGAAAGGGTGAACATGATAGAAACTTTCAAATATATCAAGGGTCTTAAAGTTCAGGAGGGAAACATTCTTCAAAGGAAGAGAAATATTAGAACTCGAGGACATACACTGAAACTGGAGGGGGGGGGGGGGGGTTCAGGGGAAATTTAAGGAAAAATTACTTCACAGAAAGGGTAGTGGATAAGTGGAATAGTCTCCCATCAGAGGTGGTAGAGGCTAAGACTGTAGAGCAATTTAAACATGCTTGGGATAGGCATACGAATATCCTTACAAAGAATTAAGGTTCAAAAAGGGTTGAGATTACCTAAAGGAAAAAAAAAAAAGAGGCAGACTAGATGGGCCAAGTGGTTCTTATCTGCCGTCAAATTCTATGTTTCTATGTAACTCAATAAACAATAGTACATTAAACAATATAAACACCCAAGTGTCCAGAATATGAAAGGTGCTTCCTTTTCCAGATTATTCTTTTGCTTTCTGTTTTAAAAGTGACATCCCACAGGGTTGTCACAAAAGGAGACCGTGGGAAACAAAGAGGTATATTCAATTGACCAGTTTTTAAATATAGCAGCTATGCAAGCAGTATTCAATACAAAAAAAAAACTATATATATATATATATATATATATATATATATATATATATATATATATATATATATATATATATATAATAATAATAATAATAATAATCTAAAGTTTTTTTTCTGCCCTCACAAATGGCGCAGATGGCTTTCATAAACATTGTCAGGATTGGGGTAAAAATAATCCCACACCCAAGAGGTGGCTTTTTTGGTTTTATGCCCAACATCGCAATGGCTTTCTTTTTATCACGGTCAACAAGTGCAGCCAATGGTGGCTGACTTACACAAGCAACATCATCATCAATAGCCACGCTGTCAAATAGTACCCACTTATCCCCCTCATCCTGTCCCACTTCCACACACAAATTCTCAATTTGTTTTAGGTCCTCCTCATCAGATTCATCACCATCTTTGCTTGTACTGCTCCCCACATGTGCAGATGGTTCAGAAATAGGGAGGCCAATCCCGGGCCATGTTTTCAATCCCGGGTATCGGGATTGAAAAATGGTCAATCCCGGGATCGGCTTTCAACTGTGTCCGGCCGTCCCCCACGCCCCGTCTCTCCCCACAGAAATAAATAAACTTACAAGACTACAGGGCCGGGCGGCGGATGGGTGCAGGGGGATTGGCTGATCCTGGGATTGGCCTCCCTATTCAGAAATGGTGGAAGGAGGTGAAAGAGGCTTCTCTATGAGGACAGTGTGAGAAATATCAACTGACGTGGACAGCCCTAAACGTTCCTCAAGAATGTCTGATGGTTCTGGTTCTGAATGCACAGTTTATATTACTGCCTCTGCAGATAACTTTATTTTAGATTTGTTTTTCTTTATCTCTCTAAAATTAAATTATTTTACATACGCTTGACTAAATCATCTACACCTCTGGGCATCGGCCTTAGCAGATGACGTTGACGGACTTGCATTGTCAATGTCATGACTAGTGGCAGCAGCTTCAGCACTAGTAGTAGCCTCCATTTCTATCAACACAAAGTGGGGCTGACCTTCACCGACAGCGTAGCACAAATGAGTCAGAAACGTAGTAATAATAATAATAATAATAATAATAATAATAATAATAATAATAATAATAATAATAATAATAATAATAATAATACACTGCGGTTGACTTCACCAACAGTGTCGCACAATACAGTACATGTACGAGTTGGAAATAATATACTGCAGTCTGACCGCCAGTGTCACAGTACTTATGAAAATAAAACACAAATTTTAAAGTACACTGGGATACAGAACAAACAAAAAAAAAATGGTATATATTTTTCATAATTATAATTTTAGGCTTTTTGTTTGTAGCTTTTGTTATTTTCATTTTACACTGGGGCAGAGCCCCTGGATGGACGTACAGATCAGCCCTTTCAGATACAGCAGACAGAGCACCCCTTTTTCAGATACAGATGACAAGAGAGGGAGTACACCAAAGTTCGGGGGGGGGGGGGAACCGAACCCGCTCATCTCTAGTAATTATGGATTAATTGAGCTAACTGAACATTTCCAATTACTTAAACAGTCGTTGGGCGTGGGGGTTATGGGCTCAAAAAGGTTTCCTAAAAATGTGGATTTTAGGAAAAATTGGACTTGCTCTTGATGGTGCTCAAAAAACAAACAAGCCGCCCCCTCCAAAATAATAAAATAAAATAAAAAACCTGTCACTCAGCTGAATAAACATCTTGCCCCTGCAGGAAAACCCCCCAGTGGCGCGAGATGTTTGGATAACGAGCACCCCATTGAATATGCCCCATAACGTATCATGGTTTGTACTTACAGTATGCAAACAATTTCCCACTTACACAAAATATAACATGAAGGTAATAAAAACACACATCTAACTAGTTGAATCTCCTACCGGAATAAAATAATTTTAGGCGCATCAACATGGTAGAAGAACACAATGGTAACGTAGGCCTTCAATCAGTAAGAAGATCCACCCCTCCCTTCTGTTTTCGCCGAAAAACGCCCAAATCAGGATACCTACCTAGCCCCTTAACAAGTTGCCAAAAATGAATCTTTTCTCTCCGTATTGCCTAAAGCAGTTCCCTCCTGCACTATTTGTAAACCTGCATTTTGCTGCATTTTTATAGGCTCATTTATCAATGAGTGATAAATTTCACTGTGAGTGATAAACTGCACCAGCCAATCAGCTGTCATTTTCCAAACACAGTCTGTAACATGGCAGTTAGGAGCTGATTGGCTGGCGCAATTTATCACTCACGGTGAAATGTATCACTCATTGATAAATGAGACCATTAATCTGCAAATATCTCTGGGATGACCATAATATAGTCATCTGCTGCATGGTGGGTTCTGGGTAGAAACATTTCCAGCCAGATGCCTACCAAGGCAAAAATCCTGCAGGACGGTGTGAGACTTTACTCATGAAATACTGTTGTGTCTCATGAATATTAGATCATCCCCTCCCCAAAGTGCGGCATCCACGGTGTACAGGTGGCCGTCTAACCGTAGAATTTGGAATGGTAATGGTGTCTTATCCCATTACCATAGCGCTCAAGCAGGGATTATCCAGTATTATTTATAGAAGCTGGTCACGGGACACTGAAAGTAGGATTGTGTAGTTAGACTGTCCATTCTCACCATACGGATCTCACATCCACAGTTCTCTATAGTATACCTAAAGATAACTGCTCACATACTGAAGGGTAGATGTATCAAACCTTTATGACAGATAAAGTGGAGCTGTTGCCCATAGTTACCAATCAGCTTTGAAATACAATTTATCTAGCACAGCCGAGGGATGGCCATCGGTGGGCTGTCCATCGATGGTTGCCAGCGATGATCTAATCGGTGATAACCTTCGATGGCACATAAACCATCTATGGCGAACCATCGATGGTGTGCACCACTCGACGGCCACCGCTGAAATATGCTGGCTGTGCCGCGGGCCAATAAAAACATGGGGGTGGGGCTTAGCGGGTGTCAGAGGCGGAGCTCCGTGTCCCTACACCTCACAAAGATAAATAAATATTTGTTTATGTTCTGCTATCGATGGAGGGAAACCATCTGGCTCTCTCCCACCGATGGCAGAAGCATTAAACATTGGCCATAAACCATCGATGACTAGGAATCATCGATGGTCGATGTCCATCCCTAGCACAGCCTATAAAATCACACTGAGGGGTAAATGGGTTCTAAAAATGAAAAGTGGTGATGTTGGCCATAGCAACCAATCAGATCCCGTCTATCATTTCTCTGTTGCAGCCTAGAAAATAACAGACAGAATCTGATTGGTTGCTATAAGCAGCATCACCACTTTTTAATTTTAGAAGCTTTAGTAAACATACCAGAGTGTGTTGTAATGAAATGGATACGTTTGTGGCTAAAGACATGTGGCGGGATGTACTAAAGCCAAAAATGCGACCAAAACTCTGAAAATCCTGTTTTTCCTGCATTCTCGTGTGTACCAAGCTACGGAATGCGATACATTTCCGGAGCTTAGACCCGGCTGGAAAAGCCATCTTTATGTGGCATTACCCAATACAAGCCTATGGGCTTCTTTTCACATTGGCGCTCACAATTGGATCCCTCCCAGCACCCCCCGCAGCGGCGCACGTCACTTTGACCAGGCAAAGAAGGACTACCGGGTCCTAAACCCGGAAGTCCTCATCGGGAGAGCTGGGCAAAAAGTGGCGAGATGTATCGCACTGCGGATGCGATAATTAGTACATTCCGCCCGTTATTGTGAAAGAAAAAAAATAGATCTGACAGATCTGGACAGAAGGTTCTTCAAATTTGGGATCTATTTTGATACATATGAAAAGACCACTTTAGGGGCAAATCACTTGCCCAGCCACCACGTCTTTGCGTGTTAAAAGCAGGACATTTATAACAGCAACATTATTGAAAGCAAAACACGCTTCTATTTACCTCTAAACTTCGACAAAAGAAAAAAGTTTTTGAGCAAATAATAAAATACATTTGAGAATACACAGTCACACAACCATCACTAATAGCATCAGACACGGCCCAATTCCCACAGGGACAATGGACGATTGTGTGTGCATCATCCCTGCAGTACAGAACAAAGCATGTAGCTGCAGCAGCTGATTGCAGGTTTCACTCACATAGGTCACAGGCACTGATCTGCACATATGTCTTTGCTGCAAGTGGAATTAAACCTGAAAAAATAAGATTTTACTCACCGGTAAATCTATTTCTCGTAGTCCGTAGTGGATGCTGGGGACTCCGTAAGGACCATGGGGAATAGACTGGCTCCGCAGGAGACTGGGCACTCTAAGAAAGAATTAGGACTACTGGTGTGCACTAGCTCCTCCCTCTATGCCCCTCCTCCAGACCTCAGTTATGGAAACTGTGCCCGGAAGAGCTGACATTACAAGGAAAGGATTTTGGAATCCAGGGTAAGACTCATACCAGCCACACCGTATAACTTGTGAGAACATACCCAGTTAACAGTATGAACAACAACAGAGCATCAACAAACGGATGCCAACATAACATAACCCTTAATTAAGCAATAACAATATACAAGTATTGCAGAAGAAGTCTGCACTTGGGACGGGCGCCCAGCATCCACTACGGACTACAAGAAATAGATTTACCGGTGAGTAAAATCTTATTTTCTCTAACATCCTAGTGGATGCTGGGGACTCCGTAAGGACCATGGGGATTATACCAAAGCTCCCAAACGGGCGGGAGAGTGCGGATGACTCTGCAGCACCGAATGGGCAAACACAAGGTCCTCCTCAGCCAGGGTATCAAACTTGTAGAATTTTGCAAAAATGTTTGAACCCGACCAAGTAGCTGCTCGGCAAAGCTGTAATGCAGAGACCCCTCAGGCAGCCGCCCAAGAAGAGCCCACCTCCCTTGTGGAATGGGCTTTTACCGATTTTGGATGCGGCAATCCAGCCGCAGAATGAGCCTGCTGAACCGTGTTACAGATCCAGCGAGCAATAGTTTGCTTTGAAGCAGGAGCACCCAGCTTGTTGGATGCATACAGAATAAACAGCAAATCAGTTTTCCTGACTCTAGCCGTTCTGGCAACGTAAATCTTCAAAGCCCTGACTACATCTAGTAACCTGGAATCCTCCAAGTCACGAGTAGCCGCAGGCACCACAATAGGTTGGTTCAAATGAAAAGATGACACCACCTTCGGCAGAAATTGCGGACGAGTCCGTAATCCTGCCCTGTCCATATGGAAAACCAGATAGGGGCTTTTACATGATAAAGCCGCCAATTCTGACACACGCCTAGCCGAAGCTAAGGCCAATAGCATGACCACTTTCCACGCGAGATATTTTAACTCCACGGTCTTAAGTGGCTCAAACCAGTGAGAATTCAGGAAACTCAACACCACGTTAAGATCCCAAGGTGCCAACTGGTGGCACAAAAGGGGGCTGGATATGCAGCACTCCCTATACAACGTCTGGACTTCAGGAAGTCAGTTCTTTTTGAAAGAAAATGGATAGGGCCGAAACCTGGACCCTAATGGAACCCAATTTCAGGCCCAATGTCACTCCCGACTGTAGGAAGTGAAGGAAACTGCCCAGCTGGAATTCCTCCGTAGAGGCATTCCTGGCCTCACACCAAGCAACATTTTTTCCGCCATATACGGTGAAAATGTTTAGCCGTCACCTCCTTCCTAGCCTTTATCCGTGTAGGAATAACCTCATCCGGAATGCCTTTTTCTGCCAGGATCCGGCGTTCAACCGCCATGCCAACAAACGCAGCCGCGGTAAGTCTTGGAACAGACAGGGCCCCTGCTGCAACAAGTCCTGTCTGAGAGGCAGAGGCTATGGGTCCTCTGTGAGCATTTATTGCAGATCTGGATACCAAGTCCTTCTTGGCCAATCCGGAACAATGAGTATTGTTCTCACTCCTCTTTTCCTTATGATTCTCATCACCTTGGGTATGAGAGGAAGAGAAGGAAACACATAAACCGACTGGAACATCCACGGTGTCACCAGTGCGTCTACAGCTATCGCCTGAGGGTGTCTTGACCTGGCGCAATACCTCTATAGCTTTTTGTTGAGGCGGGATGCCATCATGTCCACCTGTGGCAGTTCCCACCGACCTACAATCTGCACGAAGACTTCTTGATGAAGTCTCCACTCTCCCTGGTGGAGGTCGTGCATGCTGAGGAAGTCTGCTTCCCAGTTGTCCACTCCCGGAATGAACACTGCTGACAGTGCTCGTACGTGATTCTCCGCCCATCGAAGAATTCCGGTGGCTTCCGCCATCGCCACCCTGCTTCTTGTGCCACCTTGGCGGTTTACATGAGCCACTGCGGTGATGTTGTCTGATTGAATCCGCACCGATTGGTTGCGAAGCAGGGTCTCCGCTTGACTTAGGGCGTTGTATATGGCCCTTAATTTCAGGATATTGATGTGAAGGCAAGTCTCCTGACGTGACCACAGCCCTTGAAAATTTCGTCCCTATGCGACTGCCTCCCACCCTCGGAGGCTTGCATCCGTGGTCACCAGGACCCAGTCCTGAATGCCCAATATGCGACCTTCGCGAAGGTGAGCACTCTGCAGCCACCACAGGAGAGACACCCTGGCCCAGGGGGATAGGGTGATTAACCGAAGCATCTGAAGATGTGATCCGGACCACTTGTCCAGCAAGTCCCATTGGAAGGTCCTCTCATGGAACCTGCCGAAGGGAATGGCCTCGTATGATGCCACCATCCTTCCCAGGACTCGAGTGCAGTGATGCACTGACACCTGTTTTGGTTTTAATAGATTCCTGACCAGTGTCACGAGCTCCTGAGCTCTCTCTATTGGGAGATAAACCCTTTTCTGGTCTGTGTCTAGGATCATGCCTAGGAGAGGCAGATGAGCTGTAGGAACCAACTGCGTACCGACACACCACACACGTACCGACACACCACACACACAGGGGATGCTCTATATGAAGACCGTTCCCCCACAAGGCCCTTTGGAGAGACCGAGAGAGAGTATGCCAGCACACACCCCAGCGCTATATGACCCAGGAATCACACAGTAACTTAGTGTTAACCCAGTAGCTGCTGGATATATTGTTTTTACGCCAAATTAATGTGCCCCACCCTCTCTTTTTCCCCCTCTTCTATCGTGCTTCTGCAGACGAGAGCCTGGGGAGCTTCCTCTCAGCGGAGCTGTGGAGAGAAAATGGCGCTGGTGAGTGCTGAGGAAGAAGCCCCGCCCCCTCAGCGGCAGGCTTCTGTCCCGCGATTTTGTGTAAAAATAATGGCGGGGGCTCATGCATATTACAGTGCCCAGCTGTATATATGCTGCTTTTTGCCAGGAGGTACTCAATTGCTGCCCAGGGCGCCCCCCCCCCCCCCCCCTGCGCCCTGCACCCTACAGTGACCGGAGTGTATGGGTTAGTGTGGGAGCAATGGCGCACAGCTGCAGTGCTGTGCGCTACCTCATATGAAGACAGGAGTCTTCTGCCGCTGATTTTGACGTCTTCTTGCTTCACCCGCCGGCTTCTGTCTTCTGGCTCTGCGAGGGAGACGGCGGCGCGGCTCCGGGAACGGACGACCAAGGTTAAGATCCTGTGTTCGATCCCTCTGGAGCCAATGGTGTCCAGTAGCCTAAGAAGCGCAACCTAGTCGCAGTGAGTAGGGCTGCTTCTCTCCCCTCAGTCCCACGTAGCAGAGAGTCTGTTGCCAGCAGAAGCTCTCTGAAAATAAAAAAACCTAACTAAAATACTTTCTTATTAGCAAGCGCAGGAGAGCTCACTAAAATGCACCCAGCTCCGTCCGGGCACAGATTCTAACGGAGGTCTGGAGGAGGGGCATAGAGGGAGGAGCCAGTGCACACCAGTAGTCCTAATTCTTTCTTAGAGTGCCCAGTCTCCTGCGGAGCCCGTCTATTCCCCATGGTCCTTACGGAGTCCCCAGCATCCACTAGGACGTTAGAGAAATTATTATATTTTGATAGGCTGGATGTTTTCTGTATTACAGTAGCTTTTCATGGCTTTTTATTCAGCAAACGAGCTCAACAGTAGTTGCAAAGCAATCAAAAGAAAATCCCATAACCTAAGTCACTGACTTGGATCCATAAACAACTGAACAGTAAGCAGTACTGCGCAATACCAAAGCTGTCTCTACCTAGCTGCAAGACTGCAATACAAAAATAAGTAAAACTGCCATTGACCCAGGTTATGTTGACTGCAGACTGAAATGTCAGCATCTCGTAAAGCAGAAGTGCTCATTATATGAAGACAAAGCAAATTACATGAAAAAGGCTATTTTCCAATTGTCTATGTTTTTATTTATTTTCTTTTTTCTTATAAAAATTTTTATTGAAGCATCGTGCGTCAGGTTTTCACATAGTATGACGATCTGTAACGCAGTTATTGGAATCCAAACCTTACATGTGATAACAATCATGATCATCCAGAAGGAATTTATTTTTCTTTTTAATATAAGCAAATGATCTAATGGAGTCCATTGGTACATGGGAAGGGTTTTAACAGAAATGTGGCATAAGACAGAGAGCAACATAGTAATGATTTTCCCTAGTACATGGTTCTAATTTTTAAGGAAAATAAGGATGCACAGTTCACACTCCTGTGATATAGAAACACAAAAGCCAATCTATACCGGGATCCCTAAGCATTATATTCAAGCAGCGTTACCATATTTGGGAAGACCTAGTAGAGGAAACATTGCAAATGTAAAATTTTATGCCACCATCATCTCTCCTGCTTTGTGGGGTGTGCGATTAGTGGGTAAACCCACACAGGAAAGTGGGTGGATTAGAGAGAGGTTTTGGAAGAATTAGGAGTGCGGTTTTAACAGATCAGAGTTGGGCTTATTCTGTCAGAAGTAGTCTTGGGACGTATGCATTATACCGCTTTACTACAGATAGCGCTGGAATCTATCCCAGGGTCTCCTGAATAGAAATTCCTGATCCCAGCCACCTCTCCATTCACTATCTGAAAATCGGCACAGCTACTTAGCCTCCCCCCATCGGAGCGATTTGTGAATGTGTGGCTGAGCTGCGAAGGCTGTCGCCATGGGAACAAGGCATCCACACTCAGATGACGCTGAAGGCCTGACCTGATGATGTCAGAGTCGCTGAAAAAGCCAGGAAAACAACCGCACAGAGAGTAAGAAAGGAGGGGGGATAAAAGATCTCTTTTCAGAGTATACCTGGCATAGAATACCTACAGTACAGTAGTTCGTTAATGCCAAACATGAGACCAGAGACTTTTCTCAAATAGCGCAGACTAGGTGACGTTGCCCATAGCAACCATATATATTATAGTGGCAATTTATTTAGCAAAATTAGAAAATTAAATGAAACCTCTGAAAATGGGCACTGCGACCACTTCAGTTTCTTATCAGTCTAATCTAAATAAATTAGTCAAAAATATATTTAAAAAAAATAAAAGCGTAAACCCAGCGGAATCCAGCAACAGCCATATACAGGGCAGGAAGATTCACTGGATTTACCAAGGCAGTACCCTGCTGTAACTTATGCATTTGCCGCAGCCTTAATGCAGATGAAAACACTTAATTTTGACCTTTGATAAATATCCCCCTAAGTGTAACCACATTGTTTAGGGTGAATTTTACTGTATTAGCTTTTATAATGTCACTATTACTGCACAGCTCCCCTTTCCAACCTGTGACTCGCACCAGGGGTCTGGAACTGGTGCTGCTAGAACAGCGCCACTCTTCTGGGAAACACTTTCCACAAGGGTGGTCATTCCGAGTTGAACGCTCGCTGCCGATTTTCGCAGCACAGCGATCAGGCTAAAAATCGGCTGTACTGCGCATGCGTATGGGCCGCAGTACGCACGTGCGAAGTACTTTCACACAAAACTATGCAAAACAAGCCATGCGAGGGGACGCGGTACACTTATATGTATCCATGTCGACATATACACACAAAAAAACAAATGAAAACACGCATGTTGGTATTTTGGCCTGTCGGAATTTTACATGTCGGGATTTTGACCGTGTCGGGATTTTGACCGTCGGTCAACTGCTGTCGGGATTTCGACAGTCGGTATTTTGATTGGAGGTATTTCATACCGATCCCTATGATAGCTAGGTGGCACCTGTGCAGAGGAATGGCACATCAAAGCTTGGAGAGCCACCAGATGCAGCCAGGATCACTTCCAGGTCACGGCCTACTCACACGTTGCACAGAGGAGCCGGCCCAAAGACTGTTGTGAAATTGCCCTGACCATACATTTCTTATTGTTGCAACAAAGTATGAAACTTACTAAGGCAAAATTGCACATTTTCATAATCCGATCCCTACAAGCATAGTCTCCGGTCCCTGACAGCATGAGGAATTTTAAATGTCATCATCAACACACAGGTTTCCATGGGCCCGATTCAATTCAATGTTAAAAGCAGAGCTATTGGACTGGCCACGATGTTAAGCCTGACTAGATGATTCTGCTCACATAGTGAGCCTGATCCAGCGTGCAATTGACTGCTTTGAAGCAGGACACCCAATATTATTGGGATCATAGAGAACGAACAGAGAGTCTGATTTCCTGTGACGAGCTGTTCTCTTTACATACTCCTTCAAAGCCCTCACAACATCCGAAGACTTTGAAGTAGCAGAGGTGTCCGTAAAAACCGGAACCACAATATATGTTGGTTAATGTGAAACGAGGGCACCACCTTAGGAAGAAATAGCTGACGAGTCCTGAGTTCAGCTCTGCCCTCATAGAAAATTAGGTAGGGGCTCTTGTAAGCCAACGCCCCCAACTCCGACACACGCCTTGCAGAAGCCAAGGCCAACAGTGTGATGGTCTTCCACGCAAGGTACTTTACGTCTACCTCCTGTAACGGTTCAAACCAGTTCGATTGGAGGAACTGCAGCACCAAGTTGAGATCCCAAGGTGCCGTGGGAGGCACAAAGGGAGGTTGGATGTGCAGAACACCTTTCAAGAACGTCTGGACCTCAGGGAGAGAAGCCAATTGTTTCTGAAAGAAAATAGACAAGGCCAAAATCTGAACTTTTATGGAGCCTAGACGTAAGCCCGCATCCACTCCCTACTGCAGAAAAAGCAGGAAACGTCCCAGATGAAATTCCACCGCAGAATATGGTCTGCTCTCACACCAAGAGACATATTTCCTCCAGGTACGGTGGTAATGTTTAAACGTTACCCCCTTTCTGGCTTGGATCATAGTCGGGATGACCTTGTCAGGAATCCCTCTCCTGGCTAGAATCAGCCGTTCAACTTCCATGCCGTTAAACGTAGCCACGGTAAGTCTTGATAGACAAACGGGCCCTGTTGCAGAAGATCCTCGCGAAGAGGTAGAGGCCACGGATCTTCGAGGAGCATCTCTAGAAGATCCGCATAGCAGACCCTTCGTGGCCAGTCCGGAGCAATGAGGATTGCTTGAACCTTTTCCCTTTTTATTCTTTTTAGAATTCTTGGGATCAGAGGAAGTGGAGGTAACACGTACACCAGCTGGTAGACCGTCTACCGCCACTGCTCGTGGGTCTCTCGACCTGGAACAATACCGCTGGAGCTTCTTGTTGAGTCGAGTGGCCGTCATGTCCATTTGTGGATATCCCCGCCGACATGTCAACCACCGGAACACCTCTGGGTGAAGGCCCCATTCCCCCGGGCGCAGATCGTGTCTGCTGAGGAAGTCTGCTTCCCAGTTGTCTACTCCTGGGATGAAGACCGCCGACAACGCCACTGCATATTTTTCCGCCCAGAGGAGAATTCTTGACCCCTCTGACAATGCTGCTCTGCTTTTCGTTCCGCCCGGTTGGTTTATATACGTCACTGCCGTCACATTGTCCGACTGGACCTGAATAGCCTGATTCTGAAGAAGAATTACGGCCTGCTGAAGGGCGTTGTAGATAGCCCTGAGTTCCAGGATGTTTATTGGAAGGATGACTTCCTGACTTGACCATCTTCCCTGAAACTGCACCCCTTGGGTGACTGCGCCCCAACCTCTGAGGCTTGTGTCTGTGATTAGCAGAATCCAATTCTGAGTCCTGAACCACCGACCCTCGACAAGGTGAGAAGTTTGTAACCTGGAGAGCCTGGCTTTTGGAGACAGACGAATCCTCTGGTGCATGTGAAGATGCGATTCAGACCATTTGTCCAACAGATACAGCTGGAAGGGCCTCGCACGAAACCATTCATACTGAATCGCCTCGCAAGAGGCCACTATTTTCCCCAAAAGGCGTATGCAGAAATACACAAAGATCCGGGTTGGTTTCAGGACAGCCCGAACCATCGACTGGATTACCAATGCCTTTTCCAAGGGAAGGAATACTTTCTGAGACTCTGTGTCCAGTATCATTCCAAGGAAAGGAAGCCTCTGTGTTGGTTCTATGTGAGATTTCGGTAGGTTCAGAATCCACCCTTGATCCAGGAGCAGTCTGGTTGAGAGACCAATGTTGTCCAACAACCGCTCCCTGGATGGTGCCTTTATCAGAAGATCGTCCAGGTATGGAATTATGTTCACTCCTTGTTTGCGGAGTAGTAACATCATCTCTGCCATCACCTTGGTAAACACCCTCGGTGCTGTGGAGAGACCAAATGGCAGGGCCTGGAACTGGTAGTGACAGTCCTGCAGTGTAAACTGTAGATAAGCCTGACGAGGCGGCCAGATCGGAATATGAAGGTACGCATCCTTGATACCCAGAGACACTAGGAATTTCCCCTACTCCAGATCCGAGATCACCGCTCTCAGAGACTCCATCTTGAATTTGAACACTCGTAAGTACGGGTTCAACGACTTGAGGTTCAGAATCAGTCTTACCAAACCGTCTGGCTTCGTTACTACAAACAAGCTGGAATAGTAACCCTTGTTTTGTAGATGAGGTGGAACTGAAACAATGACCTGGGTCTGTAACAGTTTTTGATGGCGTATTGTAAGGTTAGTCTTGCCTCTTGTGAAACTGGTAAGCCTGATTTGAAGAATCTGTGAGGTAAGAGCTCCTGGAACTCCAGTCTGTAGCCCTGGGATATAAGGTCTATGACCCAGGGATCCTGGCACGATCTTGTCCAGATGTGCCTGAAGAATTTTAGCCGGGCTCCAACTTGACAGTCTTCCAGGCATCGTGGTCCACAGTCATGTGGAAGGTATTGAGGAAGCAGAGCCTGAACTCTGTTCCTGTGAACCGGCAGTAGCTGGTTTCCGTGGTTTACCTCTAGCACATCTGGCAGCGCAGAGGAACCTCTTGCCTTGCCCCTAAACTTGGTCGTCTAGTTCATCTTCAAATAAAGGCCTCGTCTGTGAAAGGTAGGCCTTCCATGCCTTTCCTGGAGTCCATATCCGCAGTCCACTGGCGTAGCCATAAACCGCTGCGTGCAGACACTGCCATAGCTGTAGTGCGTGCATTAAGCAAGCCTCTCTCTTTTATGGGTTCCACCATAAAGTTTGCAGAGTCCTGTATATGCTGCAGGAGCAAAATAATCTCCCCTTGAGGCAAGGTATCTAACCCCTCAATTAGGTTACCCGACCATTTAGCAATGGCTCGCGTACTCCACCCACATGCTATAGTGGGTCTCTGGGCCACCCCCGCAGCTGTATACAAAGATTGGAGTGTAGTCTCAATCTTGCGATCATCCGCGTCTTTTAGGGAAGCTGCACCTGGGACAGGCAATACAATTTTTCGTGAGAGACTGGAGACCAATGCATCCACTACAGGTGGATTTTCCCATTTTTTTCTATCCTCAGGAGGAAAAGGAAAAGATGATAACAACCGTTTAGGGATTTGGAGTTTATCATCTGGATTAACCCACGGTTCTTCAAACAGGGTATTTAGTTTGTTTGACGCAGGAAAAGTGGCTGAGGATTTCGTCTTTATATTAAAATAAGATTCCTCACTCTCCTCTGTCACCTTATCAGTGATATTCAGAACTTCTCTGATAGCTTCTATGAGAGCCTCTACTCCCTGCGACAGAGTACCCTCCCCCATCTCTGAGTTCACCTTACCCTCCTCCATTTCTGACCCTTCATCATCACAGTCAGACTGCAGGATATGGGCCAAAGTACGTTTTAACGGACAAATGGCAGGGGATTCAGACGCTGGTTTGGTTACAGAGTCCTTTTTCATAAACTCAGTCATAGACTGTCTTAAGTATTGCGTCTCTTTCTCATTCCGAGATAACTTAATAGAAATGGAGGAAATCATTCCCCTAATGGAGTCTAGCCATGCTGGTTCTGCCCCACTAGCCTGGGAAAGCATACTACACTGAGTACACACTAGGGAACCCCCTGGGAAAGAGGAACACTGTGCCTTACATGAAACACACTCTTTGCCTGACATATTGTAACAGTGACAGCACACACATAGGAAAAGGTTAAATGCACAATTAACCCACAAAGAGCCGTTCCAGGGAGACACAAAGAGTATGGAACCAGCACACGGCACCCTTATCGCTAAAGCCAAGCTTAGCCGGGTCGCAGATTAGGGACTTAGTACACTAATAAGTCGCTCCCCCCCACTATGACCCCCTGGTACTACCGAGGTAATCTTGAGTCTCTCCGGAAGGAGCTGCGCGTCCTGTCCCTGTCAGTCAGCGTCTGTGTCAGCTGCAGTAGGGAAAATGGTGCTGGTGAGCTGCTGGATCCGCTCATAGTGAAGCCCGCTCCTTCAATTGCACGCGGTCTTCCCGCTCTTCTTTATACTGGCTGCATGTGTCTATGTGCATAAAATGGAGACAGACTCCTTTTATGGCTTTGTTGCCAGACTGAGTACTGTGGGGGTCATTCCAAGATGATCGCACGCTGCAACTTTTTGCAGCCCGTGCGATCAACTAGACGCTGCCTATGGGGGGGGGGGGGGGGGGGGGGGAAGAGTGTTTTTTTGCATAGCAAGGATGCGATCGCTTGTTCAGCCGTGCTATGCAAAAAAATTTTGTGCAGAACAAGACCAGAGTATGAGTTACTTACCCTGTGCGATGAATCCAGCGTTGATTGTCCCGGAATGGATGTCAGACATCCACCCTCCAAACGCCTGGACACGCCTGCGTTCACCCCACCACTCCCAAAAACGGTCAGTTAATGTCCCAGAACGCCTTCCTCCTGTCAATCTTTCTTCGCTAGCGTCGTCGCTGCCCGGCACAACGGCACGCCTGCGCAGTGCGGCCGCAGCGCATGCACAGTCCCGACCTGATCGGACGGCTGCAACGAAGCGCAGCATGCGATCGGGTCGGAATGAAACACCCCCCCCCCCCCCCCCCCGTGTCCTTTGTTAATGTAACAGGAGACACAGGGCCTAATTCAGACCTGATCGCTCGCTAGGGGTTTTTTGTACAGCTGCGAGCAGATAGTCGCCACCCATAGGGAAGTATATTTTTGCTTTGCAAGTGTGCGATCGCATGTGCAGCCGCGCATTACAAAAAAAAAAAAAAAAACTTTGTGCAGTTTCTGAGTTGCCCAGGACTTACTAAAGCCACTGCGATCACTACAGCCTGGTTGGGGCCAAAATTGCCATCAAACACCGCCCTGCAAAAGCCTAGACATGCCTGCGTTTTTCCAACCACTCTCAGAAAACAGTTGACACCCACAAACGCCCTCTTCATGTCAATCTCCTTGCGATCGGCTATGCGAATGGATTATTCGTAAAAGCCAGCGCACAGCAACGATCCGCTTTGTACCCGTACGACGAGCATACACATTGCGGTGTATGCGCAGTTCTGACCTGATCGCAGCACTGCAAAAAACGCTAGCGAGCGATCAGGTCTGAATTAACCCCACAGTCCGTCCAGTTTAGAAGCCGCGCGTCTCCGCCCCTCGTGCCGCCATAATGGCCGGCGACCCACTAACCGGGACGCCGGCTTAGTACTCAACACTCTCCATTCTTCTGGTTGTTAGGGATAGCGGCGTGCTGCGGGAATGTACGCTCGCCGTGGTGGGGCTTGCGAATAGTTCCCTCAGGAGCTCAGTGTCCTGTCAGTGGGGAACGGGACCATTAACCCTTCAAGAGGTTGGGCCGCCGCCGCCCTTCCCCCCCCCCCCACCACCACCACCCAAACACAGCCTGTAACATGGCAGTTAAGAGCTGATTGGCTGGAATTTTATGGCTGGGTAAACACTGGTGACTTGAAGAGGCCGCCCCATATGCACTGAACGATATAGCCCACGCCCATGCAATATATTGTTCAGTGGCCACATCCAGAAGCATGGTGTCGTTCAAAATATCTTCTGACTGGCCTACACTGCAGGTAGATCAGAAGACACAATGAACGACCCGCGGAGCGCGCAATAGCCCATACATACTAGATGATGTGATCAATATATCGGTCTGATCCGGTGGATCAGATGATATATTGTCTGGTGTGCATACCCAGCTGGCGCTTTAGCTGGTATTTCAGGTCTTCAAGTGCATCAGGTCGTTCTCATGACTGTGGTATAAGTTGTCCATGGCTGATGTTGCTGAATAAGTCTGTGATGTCACCGAAGACAAAAATAAGAACAGCGGTTCCTTTATAGATCTTTTACTTCTTTCCAGTATGGACTCTGGAAATCACTTGGTCATCCTTTCTTATGTGTGGCAGGAAGTGATGTCATGAGATGTAATGATGTCATGCAGAGAGGAAATTCTGGCATTTAATTAAAAGTTACTAATCTGGAGAATTTACAGGTCCCCCAGCAAATGTCCGTGTACGACTTTATGCTCTCAGGAGATGCCGTCACATAAGTGCGGACAGGTGGGAAGGACTTTAGAGCTGCAGTGGACAAAAGGTTTAATTCTTCAGAGCACACTGAGAAATGCAGCATGATGGCCCAAAGTGGATCCAAGTAAGAGAATGGAGGAGGAGACCCAAAAACCAGCCTGAAAGCCACTGCAATATTAATTCTTGGTCAGGATAAAATTAGCCCATGTGTCCTTGTGCACAGCAAGGAGTCTACCTAAAATACTTTCTCTAGACCTTATGGTCTCTTCGCAACGTTACATAGTTAGTGAGGTTGAAAAGAGGCAAAATGCCCATCGGGTTCAACCTGTATTCTGTGTTAAGATGTTCATATTATAATGCACCTGCTGAAGTAATGGTTTAGTACCAATTGACAACTATGATTCTTACTACTCCCAGATACGAATGTTAAATGCTATAACCCTGGATACTTTTTCCAGTCAGAAATTTGTCCAATCCGTTTTTAAATGCATTTCTGCCATTATCACCTTCTCCGGCAGGGAGTTCCAAATCTTTATTGCCCTTACCGTGAAGAACCCTTTCCTACGTTGTGTACGGAATTTTCTCTCCTCTAGCCTCAGCGAGTGCCCACGTGTCCTATACAGAGTTCTTTTAATACACAAATCCCCTGCTAACTCCTTGTAATGACCCTTTACATATTTGAAGATATTAATAATGTCTCCTCTTTTCTAGTGTATACATATTTAACCTAGTAAACCTTTCCTCGTACTCCAGTGTCTCTAACCTTTTAATCAATTTAGTAGCTCGCCTTTGAACTCTTTCTAGTTCCCCAATATCTTTTTTATAATATGGTGTCCAAAATGTAACACAATATTCCAGGTGCGGACGTACCAATGATTTGTACAGTGGCAGGATTATATCCTCGTCCCTTGTCTCAATGCCCCTTTTTACGCACGCGAGCACTTTACTTGCCTTTTTTGCTGCATTTTGACATTGTGTACTGTTATTAAGACTTATCTATGAGCACCCCAAAATCTTTCCACCACAAATACCCCTATATTTTCCCCATTTAGAGTGTAGGATGCGTGTGTGTTTTATGTCCCAAAATGCATAACTCTGCATTTTTCTATAATTAAACCTCATTCCCCATTTAGATGCCCAGGTTTCAAGTTTAAATAAGTCATTCTGTAGAGACTCCACATCGCTTTCTGAATTAATTACCTTACACAGATTAGTATCATCTGCAAAGATTGACACTGTGCTTTCCAGGCCTATTCCTAGATCATTAATATATTGAACAGTAGCGGGCCAAGTACGGACCCTTGTGGTATTCCGCTGAATACTGGTGCCCAGCTGGAGAACATCCCGTTGAGCACAACTCGTTGTACTCTGTTATCCAGCCAATTACCTATCCATGTACAAATAGTATATCCTAGGCCAAGTTCCCTTAATTTGATGATCAGTCTCCTGTGAGGCACTGTATCGAAGGCTTTTGGAAAATCTAAATACACCACATCCACTGCTTTTCCCTGGTCAAGATTCTCTCTCACTTCCTCGTAGAAGCTAATTAAGTTAGTTTGACATGATCTGTCCCTTACAAACCCATGCTTACTTTTGCTGATAATCTTATTAACCTGCAGATAATCCTCTATGCTATCCCTCAAAATACCTTCCAATATTTTACCCACTATAGAGGTTAAACTAACTGGTCTACAGTTACCAGGATTATTTTTGGTTCCCTTTTTAAATAAAGGCACTACCTCAGCTATGCACCAATCCTTTGGTACCACGGCTGATGTAATTGAACTATGGAAAATCAAGTATAGGGGTTTTGCTAGCTGCGACCTAAGCTCCATAATAACTCTCGGATGAAAACCATCTGGGCCTGGTGGTTTATTAATCTTTATGTTGCTTAACCTCTCCAGGACCACTTCCTCACTTAAACAAGCATAAAGCCAAGAGTCATTACCTTCACCATCGTTACGCACTATTCTCACTGTCTGATCCTCCCTGGTGAATACGGAGGGGAAAAAATTGTTCAGTATTTCAGCTTTTCTTTTATCATTGTTTATCAAAGCTCCCAATTCATCTTTTAATGGGCCTACATTCTCCTTTTTTAACCTTTTCCTGTTTATGTATTTATAAAACTTTTTAGGATTGGTTTTACTCTCTATAGTGTTGATTTTGCACAACCTCACACAGCCCAACTCCTCCATCTTGCGCAGTAAGTCCGTGTGATATGGCGCTATTGCCCTGGCTGTTGTGCTTTGTGAATGACCTACAGGATAGGAGCCAGCTCTGTGACTCTTCATGTCTGTGTGTGACATTTTTCATTTATAAGGGCAGGGGTGCACAAGGGGTAGACACAAAGTCATAGGGTCCAAGTCAACCAGAGGCACAGGTGTGGTATTGATGGATAACCTCATTGGTGTGAAACCATCTGTAAGGAATTAGTGATTGTTTCACCCACTGATGGTGTTCGATAAGCTGCGGGCCAATAAGAGCACATGGGCGGGGCTTCTTGGGTATTGGGGGTGGAGCTAGGCTCAGTGTCCTGACACCTTGGAGAGAGAAAAAAAAACCTGGTAGCTCTATCATCGATGGCGGGAAACCATCTGGTTTTACCCCCATCGATGGTAAAAGTAGTCACCAATAGTCATAGACCATCAATTAATTAAAATCATCGATGGTCTATGGCTATCCCTATTCAGTGGTGCTGCCTCACAGCTTCTGTGTATGGGACCCTGGGTATCCCAACATGGCATGGATATGACCCCTCATCATACAGAGTTCTGACCTTTCTAATGGTGGCCCTGCAACTGGGAGATACTTGTGCATCCCTAATCATTTAAATAAATGTCTCTTATGGCCTACATAAATTTATTATACTTGGTTATCTCTTGTTATTAAGTTTTTCCTCTTAAGTATTTTTTTGGTTGGCTTTTATTTATTGTTTTAAACCTACATAAGGTGTCGCTGGTGTTTCTGCTTTGTATGAAGAGGCTTAATCAGTGACATATGGCTGGATTTATCAAATGTTGGAGAGAGATTTAGGGGTCTTTGTACTAAGCCTTGGAGAGAGATACTCTGTCCCTTTCACGATTGCAGTACTTCCTTCGGGCTGCACCTGCTCTGTGGTATGTCCTCCCACCCACAATAAGACTCTCCTCTAGTCTTCAGGCCTTCAAGTGTTCCCTGAAAACTCACCTCAGGCAAGTTTATCAAATTCCATAACCGCCCACATAACCTTCATAAATATTCCTATCTAATTACATCCCCTCCGTACAGTCCACACATCCTAGCATACAGTATTTTCTTTTTTCTTTACTTTCCCATCTTCCTGACCCCAGGTCAACATCACTGTGTGACCATATCATACAGCCCACCAAATTTCTTTCCAATCTGGCTGGACCATTATACAATATGTAGCACCTATCCTTGTGTATCAATACCTATTCTCCCTATAGATTGTAAGCTTGTGAGCAGGGCCTTCCTACCTCTAGGTCTGTCTGTTATTACCCAGTTTTGTGTTATCACTGTTGTTACAATTGTAAAGCGCAATGAAATATGCTGCACTATATAAGAAACTGTTAATAAATAAATAAATAAAATTAAGTTTCAGCCTAAGGGTGTGTACACACGGTGAGATAAATCTGTGAGATTTGACTATATAGTTAGAAAAGTTAGTGCATATCTCATGGTGTTAGGCAGCTTGCGATACAGATTCGATTCCGATGCGCGCTCCCGTGGGGTCTGTATCGTAAGGCTAGAAAGACTGTGCAGGCAAGTCAATCTTGACTATCTAGTGTACAATCTAGTACAAACTATAGGCAAAATTGGCACTTAGTCAAAATCGTACATAGACAAAATCTCAAGCACAGATTGTACAGATTTGGACTATCTGAGCTCTGGGGGAGTTCAAGGGAAATCTCAGTCAAAATCGAACATAGCAGAGATCTCACAGTGTGTACACACCTTTTCAAACAGCCTATAACACGGCAGTTAAGAGCTGATTGGTTGGTACTTTATGGGTGGGTAAACACTAGTGATTGTCAGCCAGTGGGATGACCGTTGTAACAATACATTGGCCGTCCCGTACACACTGAAGGATATAGCGCACAACTGCGCAATATAATGTTCAGAGGCTACACCCAGAAGCATGGTGTCATTCAAAATATCTTCTGATCGGCATACACTGCAGGTAGATCAGAAGACACGATGAAGGAGTCGTAGGAGCGCACAATAGTCAGTACACACTAGACGATGCGCACAATATATTGGACCGATCTGCCTGATTAGACGATATATTGTCTAGTGCAGAGGTTCTCAAACTCGGTCCTCGGGGGCACACACAGTGCATGTTTTGCAGGTCTCCTCACAGAATCGCAAGTGAAATAATTAGCTCCACCTGTGGACCTTTTAAAATGTGTCAGTGAGTAATTAATACACCTGTGCACCTGCTGGGTTACCTGCAAAACATGCACTGTGTGTGCCCCCGAGGACAGAGTTTGAGAACCTCTGGTCTAGTGTGTGTACCCAGCTTCTCTCACTCTCTGAAGCTTAGTACATAAACCCCTTAGTGAGGGGGGAGCTTTTAAAATTAAGAGAGTGGATAGACATTTTGTTGGCAATGTGTGTACAGGCTTGAGGATGTAGCAGAGTATCTGTACACACCAGTGGCTGCCTTACAACTACAAACAGCCCAGTTACATAACCAGTGGATGGTTTTATTGACGATAATGCAGGCAGTCGTACTCACTGTTATATACACTGGTAGATGGCACTAATCAGTAGTAATTAGTAGTAGCTTCGGTGTCCATCTTGGTACAGGGAATGAAGCTACCCTAGAGGAGTAGTAACAGTCTGCACAGTAGAACATTCCACTTTCAACACATTTTCAATAAGACGGACCTGCCACCTACTTGCTTACATTTATACCCTTACTCTGGGACATCCCGGAGAAGAGGTCCATATATCATACTTTCCGACTTTTGCAAGCCTTACCTGGGGAGAGAAGGAGGCAGGCGAGAGGGATGATTGCAGAGCACCGCAATGTGCATCATTGTGACTCCGCCCCCTTGATGCCTTGCTGGTATTCCCAACTCTCTAAGGGGGCAGGAAAGTGGTGGAGCAACACGAAAACGCATCATCACCACTGTGACAGTTTGCTGGAATTACCAGTTATTGGCGATGTTGTTGGGGCTGCGATAGCTTGATTGATCGCGTCGGTATGCTGGGCGACAGCCGGTCAGCATACCGATGCCGGCATCCTGGCGGGGGGAGCGCAACAAGCCCCTTGTGGGTTCAGTGGCGACGGGTTATATTCCCACTTTAAGGGTGTCGCGGACACCCACGGAGTGGGAATAGTCCCTGTTGGTCGGCATGCTGCCCGTCGGGATTGTGAGAGAGCGGGATGTAGGCGGAGGTCATGTGACTGTCGGTCACATGAATACATCCTTAGCCGACATCTTGCATGCAGAAGATATGGGTATGAGTAACTAATGTCAGCTTTCAGTCTAATACAGGGGTAGGCATCTCCAGTACACATGACAGACATGGCATGAAGGAACACATTTAATTGGCACGCTGAAGGTTCACAAGATTTACCAGCTAGCAACAACATGCAAGGTCCAGACTGAAGCCTCAATATTTATTAATTATAAAGGCCTATTTGTTAATTTATTCAGTTACAGGTACAATAACAATAAGCCTAAACCTATCGAAATACCTAAAAGGTGTATTCGTCTTCCCGGCTGCTGCTAACTCTGTGGTCTTACCTCTCACACTACTTCCCCCACTCTCGCCTGTTCTATTCTCAGCACGGTAGCTGTCAGCGAGTCGGTACATTCTATCTTTGTGTAATAGTCATTACGTCAGCCGGTTAGTCCTTCTTATGTACCTCACATTGGGCGGGATGCATCAAGCATCGCGCACCCCGCCAATGCATAGTGGTGTTTATTAATGCCGTATGCATGGAGAGTTAAGCAAAGGTTATCTTTCCCATCAGGGCTGTCCCTGCAGTTTGGGGACTTCTGGGTTTGTGACACGGGAGTCCTTCTGCGCATGTACCGTATGACACGTGTGTGCCACAGGACATACCTGCCTACTTTCCCTTGTGGCCAGGAGGCTCCCCTAAATCGAGGGGCCCTCCCGGCCCCCTGGAAGAACAGGCAAGTCTCCCTATTTCAGATGTACAGGGGGGTACCTCTGAAATCGGGAGACTTGCCTGTTCTTCAGTCCACTTTACTCGCTAAGTGGGCAGCTGGGCCCCCTGTCCAGCAACCCACTTAGCGAGTAAAGTGGACAATCGGTGACGTGATTATCACTGAATCGCAGCATTGTAGTCACGCCCGCGTACCGCCTCCTTAAGAATTACGCCTTCACCTCTGCCCCATTTGATACGTCACACCCCCGCACTGCCCCCCAGCTGAGCCGGAGAGAGCACCCGAGGACACTGGGAGGGATCGGATTGGATAGCCATAGGCTTTTATTGGGTAAGACCATCTAAAGATGGCCTTACCCGCTGGGTCCAAGCTCTGGAATGTATTGTATTAGGGAGCTTGGTGCATATGTGAAAAGAGGCCAAAACTTTTACAAAAAAATTGCATTTTTAGAGGATTGACTGCACAATGTCCTTTGAAGCATCCTGCCCCCGATGTATATTGTTTTTCAATAAGAAGAATTGTGTGGTTTGAAACACATTACATGTTAGAAGAAAGCATTGAATTGTGTATTTGTTGCAGTCATATTATTGGGTGTGGTATGGAAGGTCGATAGTAACTAGGTCGACAGTAACTAGGACGACAAGGTCTCTAGATCGACATGAGTGTTTTTGGTGTCGTTTTCTCCGTACAGTGACCGGGAACCCCAATTAGTGCACCGTGTCCCCTCGCACAAGGTACCTCGCTCCGCTACCGTTCAGCACAGGTTACTATTCCCAATCGTATTCCGCGTGGATCGTTAAGTATGAAAAAGTGCAAAAAATTGTGAAAAAATCATGTCGACCTTTTGACCTGTCGACCTAGAACCCGGATCCCATATTATTAATTACATGTATAGAATGTATATCAAGGGTGGGCAAAATACCGCCCACAGCCCTATTCCACACCCCCTCCCCCACAACCTGCATGTGGCCTGGCTGCCCTGCTGGAATGGGGGAACCCGACAATTACAGTAATATGGATGGGCTCACAGCTGTGCACCAGGTCCATACTGTACATTACACGTATACAGGAGCCGCCATGGCATGCTGTATGTAGTAGGTGCAGCGTCATAGCCTTAGTCAGCAGGAATATTTATTATAGTGAGCCTGAGTGTCTATGGACTTGGAGCGGAGGCTTATCTCCAGCGTACACAGTGATCTCTGTGGCACAGCATGAGCCAGCAGCACGTATCCGGTTACAGGTAAGCGTCACACAATGCAGAGTGTGCAGCATGGAATACATCAGATCCCATGACATCCGCCTGTGCACTGGTGAGACTGCATAGCGCAGGCTGACTGTCAGCACAATACCTGGCTGGCTGCGTTACAGAAGGAGGTTTACGGTTACCAGCCAGTTATCAGATCGCTTATTCTGTGTTTTTCCATTCGTCAGAAGTCAGATGACTACATACACGATTACAGTATGCTCGCAAACACGACACAGGGACCGGTGCAAGGAGGCACTGGGATACAGCTCGGGTTTTATTTAGAAATAAAAAAAATAGATTAGAGAAGTTTAAAAACTAAATTAGTTTTATTCCTACCATGATTTTTTTTGTTCAGTTTGTATAAAATCAGGTGTAGTACAATCCTGTCAGGTAATCACATCCTCTCTGATTATGGATCAGAAATACAGTACCTCTCCCACGTGTCATGTGACAAATGGTCCAGAGACCCTCACCACAGATAGGACCTCTTGGCCTTTGGGGGCCAGGGAAAAAGGGGCCCCCAAAATGGGGCCTTTCAGGATTTTCAGCCATTGCTTGGTGGTTAAAGGAGTAATTTAAATACCTAAACAGCCAAGCCTGAGAGGAAATGGTGCATGGGGACTCTGCCTGCAAAAAAGGGACACATGATGATGATAGTCTAAAGTGTAGTACCTGTGAGAAAGCAGAGTCAATAACCCTTCACATTACAACATAGTCATCATTATGGAATATTGTTTACCTCACTTTTGTGGTAGTACATAAATATCTATTTGAAATCCGCCTCATAGTTGCATGCTACCATGTTGGTTTCACTGCTCATATAAAGATATATTTTCTCATTACCGGGCCTGTAATGTCACAGCGAGAGGAGATGTTTACGGAGGGGTTAAATCAGCGGCAAACGCTAATTGCACTGCCACGGTGTCTGTGGCTTCTCTGATCCACTGCTGCATCTGAAGATACATCACTAGATCACCATAGAGGCCTTTGGTCATCAGAGTAACCCTAGGGTTACTAAGAATGGCCACCTCATCTCGGACGGAGAGGCCAGAAAATATCTGCGTTAAAAGAAACAGTCACTGGCGTTGGCACTCCCACAAAACAGAGGCGACACTCCTCCATTTTGGGAGATCGCAGTAACTCCGTTAGGTGCCTTTGAGAAAACCCTGCACCTTTGACAGTTGTCCTCCTTCAACGACAAAGGGTCCTAGTACAATGCGCACGGCAGTCTGACCCAATTGGATTACACAAAGCATTTGTGGCCTTCTAAAGTTCTCACTGATGAGTTTAGGGACCCATTTATCAACGAGTGATAAAACTTGTTGTGTATGATAAATGGTGCACCAGTCAATCGGCTCCCAACTGTCATTTTTCAAACACATGACAGTTGGGGGCTGAACACGTGACAGTTGTGGGCTGATTGGCTGGAGCATTTTTTATCATACAGCACGAGTTTTATCAGTCGTGGAGTTTTTCAGAAATGAATAAACTGCATTAAGCCTCTGCCCCCATAGAGATCTATATAGGTGGTGGCAATAGGGACTACATAGGGGATCACCAGAGAAATCCAATGTTCACCCTTGATGATTTCAAAAAAGTTGAGAAAAGCTCTTTAATTGGCGAAACCACTGGAGAAAGGGCTTCTTACCATAATAAATATACCCCATAGTTTTACTGATGCGATTAAAATTATTGTAACAAAAAAAGGCTAGATAGATAAATTAACTATGCTAAAACGGAATCATCATATACATAATTAGGACTATGCTGCAAGAGGACCCTACTCGTTACATTATCCAACCATCTGTCACTTCCTGCTTACACTGTAGCTATAGGATTCCTCACATGACACAGAGCAGTCACATGACACAGACCCATTGCAAGGGAATCAAATCATATTTATTAGTACATGTTGATCAAAGCTATTGCTACCAGACTGTGCATGATTATCTGGCCACGATCCAAGTCAGGCAGTGAAACATTTAGCACTCGTCTCCTTAAACACTCAGTGCCACTGGGAACATTCCAAGGATTCAGTTAAATATTAAACTGGAGACATCCCAGACAAGTAGATGAGGTTAAGGCAGAATTTAAAAGGACGCCCTCGCCCAAATCATACACAGCTCAGGAACTCGCCCACTTTTTCAGTGTCTGGGAGAGTTTTCCAGGCATTTAACATCTCCCATTAAATAGATAATTTAAGAGTAATGAACATATTGCAATGGAAAAGTGTAAAACAGCCAAGAAAAGCATTGTAAGCAATAATACACTGCTGTAACCGGAATAACGTGCACCAGATTGATCAATGGGGGTCATTCCGAGTTGATCGCACGCTGCCGATTTTCGCTGCGCTGTGATCAGGTCTGTACTGCGCATGCATATGCACTGCAATGCACACGCACGTCGTACGGGTACAATGCGGATCGTTGCTGAGCTATGGATTTAACTAAGAATCCATACGCACAGCCGATCGCAAGAAGATTGACAGAAAGAGGGTGTTTATGGGTGTCAACTGACCATTTTCTGGGAGTGGTAGGGAAAACGCAGGCGTGTCCGGGCGTTTGGAGGGCGGGTGTGTGACATCAATTCTGGCACCAAAAAGACTGAAGTGATCGCAAGGGCTGAGTAAGTTCAGAGCTACTCAGAAACTGCACAAAATGTTTTTGCCGAGCTCGGCTGCACAGGCGTTCGCACACTTGCAAAGCGAAAATACACTACCCGTGGGTGGCAACTATGCGTTTGCACAGCTGCTAAAAACAGCTATTATTATTATTACATTTTATTTATAAGGCGCCACTTGTGTTTCACAGCGCCGTACAAAGGACAGTACAGGGAGACAAAACATAGCATTACAGTAAATAAATAACAGAAATAGAGTACAGGTAACATAGAGCACCACACATTCTCAAGACATAATACAGCTAAGATGTAAGTATTGAGGGAGTGATCATCGTACTACTAGAGGCTGGTGGCCATAGATGGAGATGAGCCTTTACTAGCAGGGTAAAGATAGTCTTTGAGTAGGGGAGAGCTGCAAGTGAAATGTGTCGAGACGAGGGCTTAGATAACAAGAGGAAAGAGGGCCCTGCTCTGAAGAGCTAACAATCTGGTGGGGAGGGGCGACAGACAGATGACAAGAGGTGCAGGCAAGCGGGAGTTAGCCTGACGGCAGTATGCAAGCACAGCTGAGATGTTCACGGCATGAGGCAGGGGGGTGGAGGTCCGGCTTCAGGACTGGGTTATGCATCGGGAGGGTACGCTTTGATGAATAGGTGGGGTTTTAGTGCCCGTTTGAAGCTTTGCAAGGTCGGGGAGAGTCTAATGGAGCTAGCGAGCGATCAACTCGGAATGAGGGCCAATGTTACTATCTGATAAGCTGCTACAGGTCACAGCACATTTTAGCTTTTACCCCCTCAGGTTTTAAACAGAAGATTGATCTTATCAAAATGCAGTTCCTGCAAAGCAATATGGAAACAACGTGCTTTATTACAGCAGTTATTGCAGCAATGCAGCCAGGCAGGACGGACCGGATTCCCATCTTGCAGGATTTACCAGAGATCACCTATTGCCTACAGAGATGAATCAGTAGCGCAGCTCTTCTTGAGGTTCTGATTACTATGTAGCTGGAACATAATCTGTAGCCAAGAAAGAGTTAGACTTGTGTAACTAATGCAGAGTGAAGCGTTATAGAGCCTTCGCCGTAGCAGCTAAGGTCACCTGCTGTGAGTCACAGCCCCAGGATGCGTCAGCCTCCCAATAAGAAATACTGACCTTAAAGGGAAAGGGGCACGCCATTAAATGTTTAAGTATTGGCTATGTTAATTATTTTCTTTGGATGGAAAGGAGTGTGTTAATAAAACAATCAAAAACCAGGATGGTGAAAACGGTCTTCATGCATCCCAACATTCTAGAGAACGCCTTTTATTTTCCCTGTATGAGAACTGGAAATTACAGGTTTTCCATGCGTACAGTAAGTAAACTGTAATTAAACTTTGTAAAGTATGTAATTAGAGAAGCTTATATAGGTCTGACTATATCGTTCATACATAGGACAGACTTGGAATGAGGGCACGATTTATCAAAGCTTGGAAAGAGATAAAAGTACCAACCAACCACCTTCTGTCAGTTTTCAAACAACCTGTAAAATGACATTTCGGAGCTGGTTGGATGGTATTTTTGATTCTATGTAATAAGCCTTTGCAAGTGATAAAGTGGAGAGATATAAAGTACCAGCCAATCAGCAAACTGCCTTGTTACAAGCTGTGGGGCTCATTTATAAACAAGTGATAAAACTTGCTGTGAATGATAGCACTTGTTGCGTATGATAAATAGTGCCCCAGCCAATCAGCTCCCAACTGCCATGTGCTCAGCTCCTGTCGGGTTTGAAAAATGACAGTTGGGAGCCGATTGGCTGGAGCACCATTTATCATACGCAACAAGTTTTATCACTCGTTGATAAATGGGCCCCTCTGTTTAAATAATGACAGTTAGGAGCTGATTGGTTGGTACTTTTTATCTCTCGCCAAGACTTAGGGCTAGATTGAACAAAGCTTGGAGAGATATTTAGGGGTTTATGTACTATGTCACCGACTAAGCCTCTTCATACAAAGCAAAAAACACCAGCAACACCTTATGTAGGTTTAAAAGAAGCCAACCAAAAAGATACTACAGTGGAACAGCTTAATAACAAAAGATAGCCAAGTATAACACATTGATATAGGACAATGGAGACAGTATTTAAATGATTAGGCAGCTTCTGGTCGCAGGGCCGCCATTAGAAAAGTCAGACCTTGTATGATGAGGGGTCATATCCAGGACATGTTGGGACACCCAGGGTCCCATCCACAGATGTTGTGAGGCAGCACCACTGAACAGGGATGACCATCGACCAACAATGATTTGAAATCATCGATGGTCTATAACTAATGGTGACTACTTTTACCATTGATGGGGGAAAACAAGATGGTTTCCCACCATCAATGATACAGAGCTACCTTTTTTTTTTTTTTCTCCAAGGTGTCAGGACATGGAGCCTAGCTCCACCCCCAATACCTAAGAAGACCTGCCGCTGGGCTGTTATTGGCCTGTAGCTTATTGAACACTAAAGCAGGGGTGACTATCAGTGGGTGAAACCATCAGTGGTTCCCTTATTGATGGTTTCACACCATTGATGGATAATCCTCCAATGGCCATCCCTACCACTGAAGGGAAGCAGGCCACATCTGTGACACTTTGGTTGACCTGGACCCTAAGACTTTGTGTGCACCTTGGTAGACACCTTGCTGTGCACAAGGACACATGACTTAATTTTATCCTGAGCAGGGATGAATATTGCAGTGGCTTTCAGGCTGGTTTTTGGGTCTCATCCCCCATTCTCTTACTTGGACCCACTTTGGGCCATCATGCTGCATTTCTCAGTGTGCTCTGAAGAATGAAATAAACCTTTTGTCCACTGCAGCTCTTCAGACATTCCCACCTATCCACACATATGTTGCGGCATCTCCAGAGAGCATAAAGCCACACACTGACGTTTGCTGGGGGGGGGGGACCTGTAAGCCATCATGGAGGATTAGTAACTTTAATGAAATTTCAGAACCTCCTCTTGACATGACATCACTTCCTGCCACACATAATAGAAGGGTGGGTGGGAAATAGACACTTCCATCATGATTGAAGCTAGATCCAAGTGGGCTAAGGGACCTTTTCCTTCAGGGGAGGAGCCACGACACAAGAGGGTGGAGCTAGTCCAGTGGGATAGTTCCTCTACTATCCACGCCACCAACTATTACCTTTAGTAATCAGGTGGCGAGCGAAGCGAGCCACCGAGCCCGAAGCGTGGCGAGTGAAGCAAGCCCGCGAGGGTACTTTTCGGGTACCCTGTTCGGACGTAGCTCCTCCCCCTGGTGACGTATCTCCTCCCCTAGGTACGTCAGAAGGTCCCTTCTCCCACTCCGATATAGAATCAGCCCTTCCATCATGGAAGGTGACCAAGTGATTACCAGCGTTCATACTGGTAGAAGTAAAACATCTATTTTTGTCTTTGATGACATCACAGCATCATTCGACATCATCATCCATGGACAACTTGTATCACAATCGTGATGACGACCTGATCCACCAGAAGACCTGAAACACCAGCTAAAGCGGCAGCTCCAACACACACACTAAAAATAATAATAATAATAATAATAATAATAATAATAAAGTTTACTTTCCAATAAATATCACCAAAGGGTTTATTAGGACTGGTCATTATTTATAAATAGGGGAAAGGAAACCATGGCCCATTTGCCATCAATATACTCCCTGTACGAAGAGGCATTAATGTACTTTCCAGCAGATGTTAATGGAACAAAAATAAAAGCATAGAACATAACTGGGATGAGCACAAGCATTTCCTAAACCAGAGGTTCCCAAACAAAGTCCTCAAGGCACCCCAACGGTCCTGGTTTTAAATGTATCCATGCTTGGCCACAGGTGATTTAATTTGCACCTCAGTCAATTTGATTTAACTATCTGTGCTGAGCCATGGATATACCTAAAACCTGGCCTGTTAGGGTGCCTTGAGGACCGCGTTTGGGAACCTCTGCCCTAAACTATTAAATTCCTTTGTTTGCCATCAACTTTCTGTTTCTATTTAGAAGATGTTTTCCCTTTAACTAGGGCATAGGTTCTCAAACTCGGTCCTCATTACCCCACACAGTGCATGTTTTGCAGGTAACCCAGCAAGTGCACAGGTGTATTAATTACTCACTGACACATTTTAAAAGGTCCACAGGTGGAGCTAATTATTTTACTTGTGATTCTGTGAGACCTGCAAAACATGCACTGTGTGGGGTCCTGAGGACCGAGTTTGAGAACCTGTGAACTACGCATCACAAACGCCATATGAACGAACAGACATTTCACAGTAACACTGCTATATACAGTCAGTGTAATAGCCTAACTGCTAGAGCCTTATGGCTTATTCATTATCACTCTTCTGCAATTTTATTTCACTGTACCTTTAAATTAACCCTATTATAACTGGAGCCAAAAACAGAATGAGTCAATATGATGTATAGCAATCAGCTGTTACAATAAGGCAATTAACGGATACAAGTCCGGGAACCACTCTGCCATCTACAGTTAAATACACTATAAATAAAACACACATAGAAAACAAACAAAACAAAATATATATATATATATATATATATATATATATATATATATACACATATACATATACATATACACACACACATATACATACATACATATATATATATACATATACACACACATATATACATACGCATATACATACGCATACACATATATACATACGCATACACATATATACATACGCATACACATATATACATACGCATATACACACACTGTAATATTCACTATTTCCCATATGATGATAAAAAACAGAAAGCAGACAGGCTGGTAAATGAGAGGGGACACCAAAGCCCCCGTCTCCAGTATCCAAGCTCCCAGTTACACTGATCTAGAGATACCAGGCTTGTTAGAAGATCCTGTTCATCAAAGGAGACTGATCCCAGCCTTCCTGCCACTACTGCAACACAATCATGGCTGGCAGTGTCCACAGCAGCTGATGAATGGGACCATGCCAGTCTGCCCCTACTCTCCCCATGCTGAGTAATAATCTGCAGTACCCCGGCAGGTGAGCAGGCAGCATGGCTGCAGGGAGAGGCTGCACCAGTACTCACAATATACAGCAGGTTCAGGACGCACAGGGAGTTCTTGGAGCAGGTGAAGCCTCCACACACCATGTTGGCAGCTTTCAGTCTCCCTCTGCTGCTGCGGAGTCCTGTTCCTGGCAGCAGGGAAATGTATGAGGCTCTGGGATCATGCGACAGCTGTGACCAGTGTCTCCCAGTCCCCACCTCTCGCCTTAGGTGGAGAATAATGGTAGGGGGTGTTTCTCTCTCTTACATGTAGACGCATGATACCGGCTGCAGCAGCTGAGCGCCCCCCAGTGGCAACCTGACAAACTGCTGCCTTCTGCTAATCCATAAGGAATACAATGTTGCAATTTGTGTATGTAGTATGACTATGTATGTATATATGTATTTATATATATATATATATTTATTTATTTATTTATTTATGAAGGGATTTCACAAGGTAACGAGCTAAAAACCTCTTCATGACTGTGTTCAGTTTGTACTTGTCACTTATCTGGCAATTTCTTTATGCCAGTTTCCCCCCAGTAGAGCTTTATAAGCAATATTCTCTAAACCAATAGGGTTATTTTATTTTTATTTTTTTCAAAAGCCGATTAACCTATCAGAATGTTTTCAGAGTGTAAGTGTGGGGAGAACATACAAACTCTACACAGACAGTGCCAGGAATTTAACTCATTACCTCAAGACGGTGAACCGGTAACTTTACTACTACGTCAGTCGTGCTGGCCAAAGTATTTAAAAGTTTTTAATTAGATTTTATAATAAAACATCCCAGGCGGTGTCTAGCAAGACCCATTCACCACTTCATCATCCCAATACCCTGTAGCCTTTAACCCCTGCAGCATATCCCCTAACCCCACCCCAGTGGACATGGATCACCCTATCCACACACACTATCCCAGGGCTGTAACTAGGGGTGTGCAAGCCTTGCTGTCGCCCAGGGTGCATAGCCCAGGTGGCTGCACCATTGCTGCCCCACACTACTTCCTAGTGGAGGCTGCTGCATTTAAATACAGGGGCATATTTATTACAATATGCACTTTTAATGCGGATGTGATAAATCATTTTGTGAAAATCTTCACAGTGAAAATTAATATTTTTATGCAAATTTACCATTTTTCTCTGTAACAGAGTCTGACTCCGATAAGAGCCCGTCCTGGCAGAGCCAGATTTAGACCCCATGGGACCCTAGGCAGGGGAGACACTAGAACTTTGTGGGTCCCATAGCAATATTTTGAAAGGGCCCCCTTATACAGAGAGGGGAGGAACCGGGTGACACCCACACACGGGTAGGGAGGTACTGTACCGGGTGTCACACACATAGGGGTAGGTGGGTACACTGTGTCATACCCGGGGAGTACATGGTGACACACACACACATGGGTAGGGGGTGTACAATGGGGGTAATTCTGAGTTGATCGCAGCAGCAAGTTTGTTAGCAATTGGGCAAAACCATGTGCACTGCAGGGGAGGCAGATATAACATGTGAAGAGAGAGATAGATTTGGGTGTGGTGAGTTCAATCTGCAATCTAAATTGCAGTGTAAAAATAAAGCAGCCAGTATTTACCCTGCACAGAAACAAAATAACCCACCCAAATCTAACTCTTTCTGCAAATGTTATATCTGCCCCCCCTCCCTGCAGTGCACATGGTTTTGCCCAACTGCTAAAAAAATTTCTGTTCTGTATATTTTATTAATTCATTTATTTATTTATTAACATTCATGCAGAGCTAGCATATTTCATTGCATTTTCTTTCAAAGTTGGGCAGGGGCGGATTGGGAACTGAAAGTGGCCTTACATGGGCGGCACCAGAGGTATATCGTGTAACCATGGCGGCAGCACCAGCCCTCACATGTCAACAAACAAACCAGACCCCACATGAATATAGGCATACTGGGACTCTTCCATACGAGCTCTATGGACAATCCACCCCTGCACTAGCAACTGGGGCACAAGCAGGGCCGGCTCTACCATTAGGCAGCTTTAGGCGGCTGCCTAGGGGCGCCAGCCACTGGAGGGCACCACTGAATTCATCTAGCAAAAAACTGAAGGATGTGTCTGTATGCGGGTTAGTAATGAACTTACAGATGGCGGGATGGAACACAATAAGGAGCATACATATATATGTATGTATACACATACAATTAAAGGGGTGTAGGTGGCATACTGGCGGACGGGATGTTGCATTCAGAATCCAGACAGCCAGCATCCTGAATGTTAGTATGGCTGGGGTGAGGATGCTGCTGTCTCTTTTGTGGCCGGTGGCATTCCGTACCCAACCCCAATTAAATATCCCCACCAGAGCTTATATACAGTATTATAAAGAGTATATAAAGAATAGACGGCACTCAAGGACTTAAGTGAAAGTATATTATGAACAAAGTCACAAAAACTTTAAAAGTCCTTGAGCGTTGTCCCTTTTCTATGTATATGTATAATGATGCAATTCACCCCAGCCCACCTAGTGGCCACCTGCATCTCCCCTCCAAGAGGTGGTGGTGCGGTGGGGTTTGCAGGTAAGGGGGCACTAGGCTGAAGATTTGCCTAGGGTGCAGCGAGACCTTGCACCGGCCCTGGGCACAAGCCAAATACTAGCAAGACAGTAACAGAAGACCGCCACTGAGAGGGCATGACCAGTAATAGCTGTTTTGCAATTTTTACCATGGGAATAAAAGTGGCATTTTTTTTGTTTTTGTCCTGTATACCGTTAAACCAAAGCTAATGCATTACGCCCAGGAACAGTGGCCCTGGAAAATTCTGAAAGTGGCCCTACAGATGTGTCCTCATACATCCAGCTGCAATACGCCATGCAGCTTGAGATGCCTGGCGTGAGTGAGCCACCAGGTCCCATGCAACTCTGCTAACGTTGGGCATCTTTGTAAAAAATGTGTCTTAGTACCAACGCAATGCAACTAGGACATAGCAGGAGACTGTGCTGATTAATGTGATATATGACACTTGTATATTGTGTGTGAGTCTGTATACGGAACACTGCGGAACTTGTATTGGAAGAAAGCTGCGGCTGCTACATTGTACACCGTCAGAGACTCAGTCACACACAATATTTATTTATTTATTTATTATTTATTACCAATTATTTATATAGCGCACACATATTCCGCAGCGCTGTACAGAGAATATTTGCCCATTCACATCAGTCCCTGCCCCAGTGGAGCTTACATTCTATATTCCCTACCACATGTACACAGACACATTCATACTAGTGTTAATTTTGTTGGGAGCCAATTAACCTACCAGTATATTTTTGGATTGTGGGAGGAAACCGGAGTACCTGGAAAAGTTCTAATAGCACCTCCATTAAAAAAATATAAATTTTACATATACTGGTATTTTGTGTGCACTATATATAAATACACCTTACCTATATGGTGGTTTCTCTGCAGCAGGGAACCTCTGAGGAAATTGATCCTCCCAGGGCATACAGTGTCTTCAGTCGCTATTCACTATTCACGTACATCACGTCGGGAGATGTATCTTTGTGTAGAAATATATCCATAGTCATGATCGTACAACAGAGGTTCAACCAGATTCGTGGCCTCTGTCACCTCCTGTCCGTTGTGCCCCCTCCAGCCTACTGTGTCTCTTCACTATCCAGCCCAAGGTCACTCTAGCCTCCTGCCCCATGTCACTATCCAGCCTCCTGTTCCTGCAGGCTCCTGTCCTGTCTCTCCAGCCTCATGCCCCATCTCTCCAACCTCCTGCCTAGTCACTCCAAATTCCTGCCCCATATATCTCAAGCTTCCTGTACCCTATGTCTCCAGTCTCTTATCTCCTGTCACTCCTACCTCCTGCCACTTAAGCCTCCTGCCCCATCTCTCCAACCTCCTGCCACTGCAGGCTCCTGTTCTGTCTCTCCAGCCTCCTGCCCCATCTCTCCAACCTCCTGCCACTACAGGCTCCTGTCCTGTCTCTCCAGCCTCATGCCCCATCTCTCCAACCTCCTGCCACTGCAGGCTACTGTCCTGTCTCTCCTGCCTCATGCCCCATCTCTCCAACCTCCTGCCTAGTCACTCCAAATTCCTGCCCCATATCTCTCAAGCTTCCTGTACCCTATGTCTCCAGTCTCTTATCTCCTGTTACTCCTACCTCCTGCCACTCAAGCCTCCTGCCCCATCTCTCCAACCTCCTGCCACTACAGGCTCCTGTCCTGTCTCTCCAGCCTCCTGCCCCATCTCTCCAACCTCCTGCCACTGCAGGCTCCTGTCCTGTCTCTCCAGCCTCATGCCCCATCTCTCCAACCTCCTGCCTAGTCACTCCAAATTCCTGCCCCATATCTCTCAAGCTTCCTGTACACTATGTCTCCAGTCTCTTATCTCCTGTCACTCCTACCTCCTGCCACTCAAGCCTCCTGCCCCATCTCTCCAACCTCCTGCCACTGCAGGCTCCTGTTCTGTCTCTCCAGCCTCCTGCCCCATCTCTCCAACCTCCTGCCACTGCAGGCTCCTGTTCTGTCTCTCCAGCCTCCTGCCCCGTCACTCCAAATTCCTGCCCCATATCTCTCAAGCTTCCTGTCCCCTATGTCTCCAGTCTTTTATCTCCTGCCACTCCAGGCTCCTGCCATGTTACTCCAGACTCTTATCTCCTGTCACTCCTCCCCCCTGTGACTCCAGCCTCCTACTTATCTTTCCAGCCACCTGCCCTGCCCCTCTTACCTCCTGCCACTCCAGGCTCCTACCCCGTCACGCCAACCTCCTGTCCCTCTAGGTCACAGCACTGACTCCAGACTGCTGGATGCTGACTGCTCTGCTTCTGATGCATGTCTGTTGCATACTTCTGTCTTGGACTGGAGGAACTCTGTGTCTCAGGAGAAGACAGCCTCTTCTCGCAATGTCAGTAGCTTGGTGCTCCTCCTTGGGCAGCCAACTGACAGGCCCCGGCGAGCTACTTGGCATACGAGAAAACTGAAGCACTACTGAGGGCTGGCCCCCATGTGACAGGTGGTCCCACAGTCCTCACAGCCCACCGGGGCTCTTACCTGGAAGTTACACGCCCCACCCACCCCTTTTAAACATCAAGGGTTGTGAAAGCTAAGGCCATATCAAATGTATCTTTATTACAATCCCAAATACATGGAACTGGCAGAATTGTTTTAATCTACAAGGGGTTTCTCAAAAGTAAGTTTCCCTATTGCAGGAGAAAAACAATGGTTACGCAAGTACAGTAGCTTGTGGCTTGGAGTGACGTGTGGTCTTGCGTTATGGAGCCGCCACTGCGAAGCGTGTCCGACTGCAAAGTGCATTCAGGACCATTTGAATGAGGACATTAGCCGCTCATCAGCTGGACCAATATTGTGTGATGAACTGAATTTCAACATGGATGCTGTCAAGGCTGAGGTGAAATCGTGGCTCCTATCCATGGAGAGTGGCGTCATGTTATGACAAGTGTTTAGCCCTTAATGCTGATTATGTTGAGATGTAGCTTAAAAGTATGTAAATAAAATAAATGAGCCTTTCATTTTTCTTTCCTGGGATGGGGTAATGTACTTTTGGGGAGACCCCTCGTCATTTACATTTACACCACAAAAGCTTTCCAGATTCTGTAAAGGAAATTGCACTGTGTACTGGTCTGAACCAACATCAAGTCCTCTTAGTGGTTACAGAAACACTGACACTGTATATAGTATATGGGGATTCTGCACACGGTAATGTCCGCAGTTTGCAATGCTCCATGTCTCACACCTCTTACACAGCATCTTACGTTATCTAATGAGAACAGTATCAGTTCTTACAGACGCTATTAGGCAGGTAAGTGGAAGATGAGCTGTGCGTTACCCGTGTCGCTACTCTCACTTCCTCTGCTCCTCCATGGGCTGTGGTGTGAGTGGGACTCTGCCGTTGGTATGTGTATGATATACATATAATTCTTACTTGACACTGGCATATATTACATAACGACACTCAATTCAAAGAGACCTTACCACAAAAACCACATGTAGTATACACCAAAGCCCCTGATTTACAACAGAGACTAGATCAGAACCACTTTAGGAATAATAAAGAATTAGTACAAACCTCAGTTACAGAGGAAACGGGCGGATCATCCACTGCGGAAAATGCTGTAACCTGAAGAACCTGGGACACAGAAGCACAAAACCCACCATAAGCTTCACATCAAACCAAACCAAACAGCCGTACACGATAAGACAGAGACTGACCTGTGCCTCCACCAACACAACACTGTATATCTGCTGGATGCAGCTCCAACTGGCAGCATGTGGGACGGACAGTAGGATCTATGGGTAGAAAGAACAGGGGAACATATAAGTAATATAAGAAAAGGATTTCAGCGACATAATGCAGCGAAACAGGACTGTAACCCTGAAGGTTTGAGATTTATAGCAAGTGGCAGTGAACAACCGAATTGGCGACGAGATTTTGTCCCCAAAAGGATTTTCCTATAATATTCAGTCTGGCTGGATACAGTGGGTGAGGAGAGTATATATAATCACCACCGTGTACTGTAGTGTATAACATAAGAAGATACTGGTACGGGACTTATAGACATTCTGTGATACAATTACCAATCACTATGACATTCCCTAGAATCACATTAGAGTCCGTTACATCTGGCTACATATTATTTGGTGACTATTATTTCACTTCTATGCTTAATACCAAAGCTGGACTGAGCGCCGCATGCATTCTGTTATTATATGTTCCGCAGAGGTTGGACCCCTCTTGCATGCGGGCAGCACAACGAGGCGCTATGCGGACAGTTACTGATCCAGAGCAGTAAAGTTAGCCAACTTCTATTACCATTTATGTTTAGTCCACTAGACCAGATGTTCCCAAATAAGTTCCTCAAGGCACCCCAACGGTCCAGGTTTAAAGTATATTCATGCTTGGCCACAGGTGACTTAATTAGTAGCTCAGTCAATTTGATTTAGCCATTTGCGCTGAGCCATGGATATACTTAAAACCTGGATCGCTGGGAGCCTTGAGGCTCGTGTCTGGGAACATCTGCACTAGACTATAGACGCCCAGGGAAGTAACACCTGCAGCATAACACAAGGAGCACATACGGGATTATTGGACTCTTGCCACTGAAGATTAGATAGGGCCACTGATGGATTTACAAATCTACAAAATACTAGAGAAAGAAATGAGACTACGGTGAAACACCTACAGCTTACAATGGAACAAACAACAGGAGGACATTCACAAAGGACTACCTGGGCTACACTGCAAATAGAGAGGCCAATCCCGGGTTTTTTTTTTAATCCTGGGTATTGGGATTAAAAAAACGTCAATCCCGGGATACCCGGGATTGGATAGAAGACCCATCCACACAAATACTCACCATTGTGGGTGGGAGCTGGGCTCGCGGGCAGTGGGCGGAGAGGTGAGGTCTGGGCGTCTGGCGTCAGACTCATCATCATTGGTGGGAGGGCTAGCAGGCTGCAGGTGGCATGATGTGGGCCGGGTGGCGTGGGTGTCTGGCGTCAGACTGCGCAGCGTGACCTCTTACATCATGCTATGTTGCGCAGTACACACTGCCGGAGGTAGGGGGAGCCGCGAGAAGGGAGCCAGGCAGCATCTGAGCCTCCTGAGGACCCTCCTCATTCCTGTGACTTTCTCCCAGCACCAGTGTATAGGCAGTGCTGGGTGACACTGGCAATTATCACAAATGTCTGAATCTAACAAAATCAGAGAGAAGCATTAGAAGAGGAAGGGAGGGGGTATTGTACTGATGAAGAAGTCCCAATATAAGAGGAAGCACATTAGACATTAGGGGATACAGACACATAATGTAAATCGAAACAGGACCCGCAACAACACTTCAGGAAGTCCTTCATAGTCCACTTCAGGTAGGGAAGGAAGAAGGTATCCTCAACAAATAAGAGTATAAATTCCTCAATAACCCACACCAAGTGACCCCAGTTTTTTATTTTCTCCCAAAATACACAAGGATTTGGAGAGAACCCCAGAGAGACCCCCTACATCACATATAAATTCACTGACAGCGAATCTATCAGAATACACTGATGTATTTATTTCTACAACCACATGTCAAGAAAGCAAAGATCATACAGAATATAAGGATGTAAGGGCCTAATTCAGATCTGATCTCAAAAGCAAAATCTTTCTATAATGGGCAAAACCATGTGCACTGCAGGTGGGGGAGATGTAACATGTGCAGAAAGGTAGATTTGGGCGGGTTATTTTGTTTCTGTGCAGGGTAAATAATGGCTGCTTTACTTTTACACTGCAATTTAGATTTTAGTTTGAACACACGAGATCAGAACCACTTTAGGAATAATAAAGAATTAGTACAAACCTCAGTTACAGAGGAAACGGGCGGATCATCCACTGCGGAAAATGCTGTAACCTAAAGAACCTGGGACACAGAAGCACAAAACCCACCATAAGCTTCACATCAAACCAAACCAAACAGCCGTACACGATAAGACAGAGACTGACCTGTGCCTCCACCAACACAACACTGTATATCTGCTGGATGCAGCTCCAACTGGCAGCACGTGGGACGGACAGTAGGATCTATGGGTAGAAAGAACAGGGGAACATATAAGTAATATAAGAAAAGGATTTCAGCGACATAATGCAGCGAAACATGACTGTAACCCTGAAGGTTTGAGATTTATAGCAAGTGGCAGTGAACAACCGAATTGGCGATGAGATTTTGGCCCCAAAAGGATTTTCCTATAATATTCAGTCTGGCTGGATACAGTGGGTGAGGAGAGTATACACAATCACCACCGTGTACTGTAGTGTATAACATAAGAAGATACTGCTACGGGACTAATAGACATTCTGTGATACAATTGCCAATCACTATGACATTCCCTAGAATCACATTAGAGTCCGTTACACCGGGATACATATTAATTGGTGACTATCATTTCACTTCTATGCTTAATATCAAAGCCGGACTGAGCGCCGCCTCCTGCCTGTATTCCTCCTCATTCCTGTGACTTTCTCCCAGCACTAGCAACTGGTGCCCAGAACAGTAAGCTGTGGGGGCTGCAGGGGGAGGAGGGGCAGAAAGAGAGGCTGGTGCTGCAGAGCGTTTATTTAGGAGTGCTTAGGCAGTACAATAGAATTTAATAAAGAACACATTTCAATGTACTGCCATACCCAGGATTCAAACCTATAACCTGTTGCATTCCAGTCTATTCAGGCTGTCCTGGGCCCCACAATTTCTGGTGGCAGCCCTGGTCAGTGCTGCAATTTCTGGATGCCGATCCAATCCACTGATCGGCGACCAAAACCAAGACTGACATATATTACATAAGGGCACACAACTCAGAAACTTTCCAACAACAATCAGATATAGTAAGCCGCTGATTTAAAACAGATAAGAAGCACTTTAGGAATTAGTACAAACCTCAGTTACAAAGGAAACGGGGGGGGGGGGGGGATATTCCACTGCGGAGAATGCTGTAACTGCAGGAACCTGGGATACAGAAGCACAAAACCCACAGTAAGCTTTACATCAAACTTAACCACACAGGAAAAAAGAAGAAAAAAGAAAAATGCAGGTGCACGCTTCAAACACTAAGATTACTGATAATCAGAATAATTATAATAAACTGTACATTTTAACATGGAGTAGTAATAAGGTTTCTGAGCATAGCAGTCTACACATTAGAATGGACACTATGAAAGGTAAGTCCTGGATAAATATATACTATATACTGTGGCAGTATTAGGGCTGTAGGGACCCACCTGATAAAGGTTCGCCTTGCCATGGTAGGAGGGCTCGCACTTTAGCCAAACTAAGAAGTTCATTATAATAATTCTGATTATTAGTATTCTTAGTGTTTGAAGTGTGCACCAGCAATTTTATTTTTTCTGTGTGCCACTACAAGTCTCAGCATGGTAGCACTTCTTATTATGTTTGAAGTTAGGGTGTGCAGTCCGGCCCAGCTCCATCAAACTAAACCAAACCAAACAGCCGTACACAATAAGGCAGAAACTTACCTGTGACTCCACCAACAGAACACTGTATATCTGCTGCTGCAATCGGCAGTACGTGGGACAGACACAAAGACCTATGGAAAGAAGAACAAGGGTACATATAAGGAACGTAAGAATGGATTTCAGCAACATAGTGCATCCCAACATTACAGGGAAAAACATGACTGCAACCTTGAAGCTTTGCGACTTATAACAACTGAGCAGATACAACCTAATTAGCAAAGAGGGGATTTTGGCCAAAATTTACAAAACTGAGAGGCGATGGGAACTCAGCATAAAACCTTACAACCTGGAGGTCTAAATATAGATCCATAAGAAATATAATTGTGTGCACAGTTAAGTATGCAAAACTGAGTCGCATATAATGCATACTACAGAGACAATTTAGGGTGTGCAAAACCAAAATAGTATGAACCCAAGAACATACGTTATAGGGTATATAAGCTATAGCAGGACACATGCTATAAATGATTGCCGCTTTAATAATCACCAGACTCGCACAAATTCCCGCACTTCCTGCTTCTTAGAGTTATTACATTCAGCCCTATAAGCTACAAGGGCTAAAATACAATATAGAGACTAAAAAATTCCAACATAGAAGTTATCATTAACAAAATTGGTACAATGTGGAAAATAAAGGCTGCACCGCAGTTATGGATGTCGCACAAACAACACTGAGCAATTATAGTGACTAAAGTACAGAAGGAGAAACGTTAGGTGACCACTAGAGGACAACCAGTAGGAACCTTAACCATTGCCTTTGATCACCATAAAGGAGAATTTACAACTAGTATCAGAGCCTAAAGTATAGGCCAACGTAACAGTTACCACGGTGATGCAACAGGATGTCCTATGACAATGCAACTACAGAGTGGCCATAGCAATGAAACAGAAGCAATTCTCAAGGGGATGAGATAGGTAAAGGCATGCATGACAAACATGGTAGATTACCAATAAGAAGTTCTCAAAAACTGGAGACAGAGATATTTGAGGGATCGTAGATGCACAGCCACACCCACTGAGTAAATCACACACATGATGAAACGCGTTGGTCCACTATCACCACTGAATAATCACGCTAGGATTAGCAAGGAGAGATATAAACAGGAGAAAGCAGCCAATGGGGTTTGTGCATATGGCTGCCGGTCCTCCTATGTCTATTTTACTTAATTTAGAGATGTTTAATTGTATGATGGTAATACAGTAAAAATACATTTTAGATGAAGCACACAAGTGATTTTTATTATATATCATACACATAACATACCAATCACAGATACCCACGCACACCACAGCCCATGGAGGAGCAGAGGTTGTAACACTGGTAAGTACTGTAATGTGCAACTCACCTACCACTTACCTGCCTAATAGTGTCTGTGAGTGCTGATACTGTGCCCATTAAAACGAGGTTCTGTGTAAGAAGCGTGAGACATGGAGCATTGCATACTGTGGACATTACCATGTGCAGATTACCCATATACTATATACAGTGTCAGTGATTCTATTACCACTAAGAGGACTTGTTGTTCAAAGTTATTATTTCTCATATATGCATGTATATTTAGATATTTAAATTTTTTTTAAGATTCAGGATTGGTGGATAAGTACCATAAAGGCTGGACCCCTCTCACATGCAGGCGGCACAACAAGGCGTTATGCGGACTCTACTGATCCAGGGCCCTAAAGTCTGTCACTTTCTATCATTATTTTATCATATAAATCCTTTGTGGGCTGACAATGCCCCCTCCAGTGTCTGGTCACACACACACCAGGGTAATTTCACCCCAGGGCCTAGTCTGACACTAACTTACCCTTTACCAGACCCATCGAGTAGATAGGAGTATAAGTGAGGAAGGATATATACCCCCTGGGGCAGTCAGGTGACATGGAGGTAGGCTACATACCCCCCGGTGCTGTCAGGTGACATGGAGGTAAGATACATACCACTGGGGTTGTCAGGTGACATGGAGGTAGGATACATACCCCTGGAGCTGTCAGGTGACATGGAGGTAGAATACATACCCCTGCGGCAGTCAGGTAATATGGAGATAGGATACATACCCCTGGGGCAGTCAGGTGACATGGAGGTAGGATACATACCCCCTAAGGCTGTCAGGTGACATGGAGGTAGGCTACATACCCCCCGGTGCTGTCAGGTGACATGGAGGTAAGATACATACCACTAGGGTTGTCAGGTGACATGGAGGTAGGATACATACCCCTGGAGCTGTCAGGTGACATGGAGGTAGGATACATACCCCTGCGGCAGTCAGGTAATATGGAGGCAGGATACACACCCGCTGGGGCTGAAAGGTGACATGGAGGCAGGAGCGTAGCCAGAACTTCATGGGCCCCGTAGCAACATTTTGAAGGGGCCCCTGCCCCAATGAATCGAGAGAGACCGCAGGAGTTGTTAATTTTATGCCCCATAATAGTGCCCTTGCTCATATTCTGAACCATAGTAGTGCCCTAGTTCACATTATATCACAGTGTAGGGCTGCCAGTACACATTATGCAACACAGTATCACCAATTCACATGGTCACATAAAGTGTTCCCAGTTCCTATTTTGCCACACTATAGTGCCCCAGTTCATATTACGTAACATTATAATACATTAATTTTAAAATACATTCAATTTTTCATACATTATAATCCAGTTAATTTTATACCACATTACAATGAGCAGGTCCAGTTGCATAACTAGATATATTGTAGGTCCCAAGGCAAATGTTTTTTATCACCCAATGGTGAAAAATATATATAACACATAACTTTGACAGGGAAGGTGGGTCCCTCTCAGCTCTGGGCCCCATAGCAGCTGCACTTTCTGCACCTATGGTAGCTACACCCTTGCATGGAGGTAAGATGCATACCCCCTGGGGCTGTCAGATAATATGGAGGTAGGATACATACCCACTAGGGCTGTCAGGTATATAGACTCTGTCAGGTGACATGGAGGTAAGATATACAGTATAACCCCTGGGGCTGTCAGGCAGGGCCGTAACTAGGTGTGTGCTAATGGTGTCTTGCCCACAGCGCAAATGCACTGAGGGCGAACTATCTGGCAGCACACCCCCACCCGCACGCCCGCTATCTCACTACTCACTCCAGCCGCCGCCTGTCTCCTGGACCGCTGCTGCACGGGACATGTCTGGCCTGCGTCCCCCCCGCCGACACCACCGGTGCCCAGCTGCATTGCCTGGCTACTTCTCACATAGGTAGCCGGACAGCACTGCAGCTCTCTCCCACCCATGTGCTAAGAGAGATGACGTCTCTCCCAGCCCTCCCACACTGCCCTGCGCTGCGAAGAGCACAGCGTAGGGCGGAAAGGAGAAGAGGAGAGGCCTGCCAGTGGGTCACATGTAAGTAGAATACTCTCTCTCAGACTCTGCCTGCCTAATGTGTAAAAAGGGGGACTCTGCCTGCCTTATGTGTAAAAAGGGGGACTCTGTCTGCCTAATGTGTAAAAAGGGGGACTCTGTCTGCCTAATGTGTAAAAAGGGGGACTCTGCCTGCCCTATGTGTAAAAAGGGGGACTCTGCCTGCCCTATGTGTAAAAAGGGGGACTCTGCCTGTCTTAGGTGTAAAAAGGGGCTCTGTCTGCCTTAGGTGTAAAATGTGGCTCTACCTGCCATCAGGTGACATGGAAGTTAGATATATAAACCCTGGGGCTGTCAGGTATACATAGACCCCATGTCAGGTGATAGGGGATAAGGATATATACACCAGGAGATGGATGCTGATGCCTCAGGCGGTTGCCAGGTAACGACGATCAGCTGCAGCCAGGTCTCCCGGCTTCTGATGCTGACACTCTGGCGCCGCCTCCTCACAGGAGCCAATCAGGAGACTCCGCACCACAATAGCAGGGATCGACAACGACAAATCAGGAGGCTTCTGAGAGAGATGGTTTCCACGGCAATCAGCTCCGCTAGAACCAGGGGGCGTCTCCTTCCAAGATGTGGGCGGTGTCTTGAAGACGGCCGGGTCAGGGTTCCAGAGCCCGGAACAGAGCGGCGGAGACCGTGGCCACACTGGCAGGATGGGAAGGGTGAGTGCTTCCTGGCGGCTGCGCTGTGTGACGTGTCTGTACAGTGGCAGGCTAGGTGTGCTGCTGTGATGTAGGATGATATCACAATGTGTGTTCTGTATATTTGTCACATGTGCTGTACAGAAATTCTATATATCTCACATCATTTAGATATTCTCATGTCATGTACAGTGTATATTATGTAGATATATCACACGCTGTACAGTGTTTATTTATCTATATCTCCCATAATGTACAATTGATAGTCTACATATACTACTTGCTGTACAGTTTGTGTGGGTGCATATATATATATATATATATATATATATACTGTACAGTATATGTTCCATATATATCACGTGTTGCATATTGTATATTCAGTAGACATCACTTGTTGTATAGTGTATATTCTCTCTATATTACGCTCTGCATACAGTATATGTTCCATATACTGTATATATCACCTGCTGTACAGTGTGTATTCTATCTATATTTATATGCTGCATATTGTATACTCTGTAGACATCACTTGCTGTACAGTGTATACTCTCTCTTTTACTTGCTGTACAGTATTGTATATACAGTGTCAAATACTGTATTATATAGAATGTCCCCATGTAGAGTAATGTAATGGTCCTGTGTGCAGTATAGTCTCTGTGGGCAGTATATATTGTGATATGCCTCTGTGTACAATATATACCTTACTATACCGTCACTGTGCAGTATATAGCGTAATATAATGGTTCTCAAGAACTCAATGCCGAGAAGTTTAAGAATGCCATAACCTCTAACCCTAACCCCTAAAATAACCATAATTCCCTAACCCAAACTGCTATTGCAGCCCTAATAAACTGTCTCTACTATCCCAGCCCCAAATTGCACCCTAACTATAACCTCTATCCGTAATACCTTAACCATAACCCATACCATTAAACCGCTAATACATTATCCCTAATACCCCAACCCCTATACTAACCGTATCCCTTAGCCTAAACCACTATACCAACTAGTATACCCTATCCCTAATACCCTAACCGCTACTCCAACCCTAATAGCCGATCCGTAATACCCTAATCCAAACCCATAAGCTTACCCTAATACCCTAACCACTACATCAACCCTACTGCCCTAACCCTTAAACTAATCCGAATACCCTAACACAAACAACTACTCTGACCCTAAGAGCCTATTCTTAATACCCTAACCCAAACCCCTAAGTTAGCCTTAATACCTTAACCAAAACCCGAACTGCTACACAAAACCTAATACCCTATCCCTACTATCCTAACCCCAAACCACACCCTAACCATAACCAGAGCCGGCCCTAACCAATATGATGCCCTAGGCAAGATTTTGGCTGGTGCCCCCTAGCACCACCGCTGGTTCCGCCTCTGACCTTGCACCTCTTTCCCAGCACCCCTTACCCATAGCAGTGCTTATTTTGGTGTTTGTACCCCCTATATTTTAAATAGGAACAGCTCGCACATTTGGCGCACAGCCCAAAAAGGGGTGTGTTTTTGTTGGCAAAGGGCATGGCCACACAATAGTAACCCCAATTCCAATTACGCCACACAGTACTGCAAATTTATTCACATTTGTTCATGCGATAGTGTCCATAATTCATATTACATCCCACAGTAGTATCACTTTACCTTATAAACGTTACTCCTCACAGTAGAGCCCCTTATTCACATTACATCACACTGAATTGCTCCTTATTCACATTACACCACACCCTATTGTTCTTTATTCACATTAGACGACACAGTAGTGCCCTTTCTATACGCAACACCACATAGTAGAGCACCTTATACACATAATGCCACACATTAGTAATGCATTTATACACATAATTCCACACAGTAATGCCCCTTACACATGAGACACCTTATTAATGTCCTTATAAACATAATGCGCCTTACACATTATGACAACCTTTATTAATGCCCTTTTACACATAATGACACACATAGTGCCCCTTAAACATATGTTGCACATTATTAATGCATTTTCTCTATCGTCCTAGTGCATGCTGGGGTTCCTGAAAGGACCATGGGGAATAGCGGCTCCGCAGGAGACAGGGCACAAAAAGTAAAGCTTTTCCAGATCAGGTGGTGTGCACTGGCTCCTCCCCCTATGACCCTCCTCCAGACTCCAGTTAGATTTTTGTGCCCGGCCGAGAAGGGTGCAATTCTAGGTGGCTCTCATAAAGAGCTGCTTAGAGAAAGTTTAGCTTAGGTTTTTTATTTTACAGTGATTCCTGCTGGCAACAGGATCACTGCAACGAGGGACAGAGGGGAGAAGAAGTGAACTCACCTGCGTGCAGGATGGATTGGCTTCTTGGCTACTGGACATCAGCTCCAGAGGGACGATCACAGGTACAGCCTGGATGGTCACCGGAGCCGCGCCGCCGGCCCCCTTGCAGATGCTGAAGTAAGAAGAGGTCCAGAATCGGCGGCTGAAGACTCCTGCAGTCTTCTAAAGGTAGCGCACAGCACTGCAGCTGTGCGCCATTTTCCTCTCAGCACACTTCACACGCAGTCACTGAGGGTGCAGGGCGCTGGGGGGGGGCGCCCTGGGAGGCAAATGAAAACCTATTAAAAGGCTAAAAATACCTCACATATAGCCCCCAGAGGCTATATGGAGATATTTAACCCCTGCCTGGATTCACAAAATAGCGGGAGACGAGCCCGCCGGAAAAGGGGCGGGGCCTATCTCCTCAGCACACGGCGCCATTTCCTCTCACAGCTCCGCTGGTCAGGACGGCTCCCAGGTCTCTCCCCTGCACTGCACTACAGAAACAGGGTAAAACAGAGAGGGGGGGCAAATTTAATGGCAATATTTTGATATATATAAAGCAGCTATAAGGGAGCACTTATTATAAGGCTATCCCTGTCATATATAGCGCTTTTTTGGTGTGTGCTGGCAGACTCTCCCTCTGTCTCCCCAAAGGGCTAGTGGGTCCTGTCTTCGTGTAGAGCATTCCCTGTGTGTCTGCTGTGTGTCGGTACGTGTGTGTCGACATGTATGAGGACGATATTGGTGTGGAGGCGGAGCAATTGCCAAATATGGGGATGTCACCTCCTAGGGGGTCGACACCAGAATGGATGCCTTTATTTGTGGAATTACGGGATAGCGTCAACTCGCTTAAGCAGTCGTTTGACGACATGAGGCGGCCGGACAATCAATTAGTGCCTGTCCAGGCGCCTCAAACACCGTCAGGGGCTGTGAAACGCCCTTTGCCTCAGTCGGTCGACACAGACCCAGACACAGGCACTGATTCCAGTGGTGACGGTGACGAATCAACCGTATTTTCCAGTAGGGCCACACGTTATATGATTTTGGCAATGAAGGAGGCGTTACATTTAGCTGATACTACAGGTACCACTAAACAGGGTATTATGTGGGGTGTGAAAAAACTACCTATAGTTTTTCCTGAATCAGAAGAATTAAATGACGTGTGTGATGAAGCGTGGGTTGCCCCTGATAAAAAGCTGATAATTTCAAAGAAATTATTGGCATTATACCCTTTCCCGCCAGAGGTTAGGGAGCGCTGGGAAACACCTCCTAGGGTGGACAAGGCGCTAACACGCTTATCTAAACAAGTGGCGTTACCCTCTCCTGAGACGGCCGCACTTAAAGATCCATCAGATAGGAGGATGGAAAATATCCAAAAAAGTATATACACACATGCAGGTGTTATACTACGACCAGCTATAGCGACTGCCTGGATGTGCAGTGCTGGGGTAGTTTGGTCAGAGTCCCTGATTGAAAATATTGATACCCTGGACAGGGACAATATTTTACTGTCGTTAGAACAAATAAAGGATGCATTTCTTTATATGCGTGATGCACAGAGGGATATCTGCACACTGGCATCACGGGTAAGTGCTATGTCCATTTCGGCCAGAAGAGCTTTATGGACGCGACAGTGGACAGGCGATGCGGATTCAAAACGGCATATGGAAGTTTTGCCGTATAAAGGGGAGGAGTTATTTGGAGTCGGTCTATCAGATTTGGTGGCCACGGCTACAGCCGGGAAATCCACCTTTCTACCTCAAGTCACTCCCCAACAGAAAAAGGCACCGACTTTTCAACCGCAGCCCTTTCGTTCCTTTAAAAATAAGAGAGCAAAGGGCTATTCATATCTGCCACGAGGCAGAGGTCGAGGGAAGAGACAGCAACAGGCAGCTCCTTCCCAGGAACAGAAGCCCTCCCCGGCTTCTACAAAAGCCTCAGCATGACGCTGGGGCTTCTCAAGCGGACTCGGGGACGGTGGGCGGTCGTCTCAAAAATTACAGCGCGCAGTGGGCTCACTCGCAAGTAGATCCCTGGATCCTGCAGATAATATCTCAGGGGTACAGGTTGGAATTAGAGACAGATCCACCTCGCCGTTTCCTGAAGTCTGCTTTACCAACGTCCCCCTCCGAAAGGGAGACGGTTTTGGAAGCCATTCACAAGCTGTACTCTCAGCAGGTGATAGTCAAGGTACCTCTTCTACAACAAGGGAAGGGGTATTATTCCACTCTATTTGTGGTACCGAAGCCGGATGGCTCGGTAAGGCCTATTCTAAATCTGAAGTCCTTGAACCTGTACATAAAGAAGTTCAAGTTCAAGATGGAGTCACTCAGAGCAGTGATAGCGAACCTGGAAGAAGGGGACTTTATGGTATCCTTGGACATCAAGGATGCGTATCTCCACGTTCCAATTTACCCCTCACACCAGGGGTACCTCAGGTTCGTTGTACAAAACTGTCACTATCAGTTTCAGACGCTGCCGTTTGGTTTGTCCACGGCACCTCGGGTCTTTACAAAGGTAATGGCCGAGATGATGATTCTTCTTCGAAGAAAAGGCGTATTAATTATCCCATACTTGGACGATCTCCTAATAAGGGCAAGGTCCAGAGAACAGCTAGAGATGGGATTAGCACTATCTCAAGAGGTGCTAAAGCAGCACGGATGGATTCTGAATATTCCAAAATCCCAATTAATGCCGACAACTCGTCTGCTGTTCCTAGGGATGATTCTGGACACGGTTCAGAAAAAGGTTTTTCTTCCCGAGGAAAAAGCCAAGGAGTTATCCGACCTGGTCAGGAACCTCCTAAAACCAGGAAAGGTGTCTGTGCATCAATGCACAAGAGTCCTGGGAAAAATGGTGGCTTCTTACGAAGCAATTCCATTCGGCAGATTCCATGCAAGAATTTTCCAAAGGGATCTGTTGGACAAATGGTCAGGGTCGCATCTTCAGATGCACCTGCGGATAACCCTGTCTCCAAGGACAAGGGTATCTCTTCTGTGGTGGTTGCAGAGGGCTCATTTATTGGAGGGCCGCAGATTCGGCATACAGGATTGGATCCTGGTGACCACGGACGCCAGCCTGAGAGGCTGGGGAGCAGTCACACAAGGAAGAAACTTCCAGGGAGTGTGGTCGAGCCTGGAAAAGTCTCTTCACATAAACATTCTGGAACTAAGAGCAATCTACAATGCTCTAAGCCAGGCGGAACCTCTGCTTCAAGGAAGACCGGTGTTGATCCAGTCGGACAACATCACGGCAGTCGCCCATGTAAACAGACAGGGCGGCACAAGAAGCAGGAGTGCAATGGCAGAAGCTGCCAGGATCCTTCGCTGGGCGGAGAATCACGTGATAGCACTGTCAGCAGTGTTCATCCCGGGCGTGGACAACTGGGAAGCAGACTTCCTCAGCAGACACGATCTTCACCCGGGAGAGTGGGGACTTCATCCAGAAGTTTTCCACATGCTAATAAACCGTTGGGAAAGACCAATGGTGGACATGATGGCGTCTCGCCTCAACAAAAAACTGGACAGGTATTGCGCCAGGTCAAGAGATCCGCAGGCAATAGCTGTGGACGCGCTGGTAACACCTTGGGTGTACCAGTCGGTGTATGTGTTTCCTCCTCTGCCTCTCATACCAAAGGTATTGAGAATCATACGGCAAAGCGGAGTAAGAACGATACTAGTGGCTCCGGATTGGCCAAGAAGGTCTTGGTACCCGGAACTTCAAGAGATGGTCACGGACGATCCGTGGCCTCTACCTCTGAGAAGGGACCTGCTTCAACAGGGTCCCTGCCTCTTTCAAGACTTACCGCGGCTGCGTTTGACGGCATGGCGGTTGAACGCCAGATCCTAAAAGGAAAAGGCATTCCAGAAGAAGTCATTCCTACCTTGATTAAGGCAAGAAAGGAAGTCACCGCGAAGCATTATCACCGCATTTGGCGGAAATATGTTGCGTGGTGCGAGGATCGGAGTGCTCCGACGGAGGAATTTCAACTGGGTCGTTTCCTACATTTCCTGCAATCAGGATTGTCTATGGGTCTCAAATTGGGATCTATTAAGGTTCAAATTTCGGCCCTGTCAATATTCTTCCAAAAAGAATTGGCCTCAGTCCCTGAGGTCCAGACTTTTGTCAAAGGAGTACTGCATATACAGCCTCCTGTGGTGCCTCCGGTGGCACCGTGGGATCTAAATGTAGTTTTAGATTTCCTCAAATCCCATTGGTTTGAACCACTAAAAAATGTGGATTTGAAATATCTCACATGGAAAGTGACTATGTTACTGGCCCTGGCTTCCGCCAGGAGAGTATCTGAACTGGCGGCTTTATCTTATAAAAGCCCTTATTTAATTTTCCATTCGGATAGGGCAGAGCTGCGGACGCGTCCGCATTTTCTCCCTAAGGTGGTATCAGCGTTTCACCTGAACCAGCCTATTGTAGTGCCTGCGGCTACAAGCAACTTGGAGGACTCCAAGTTGTTGGACGTTGTCAGAGCTTTAAAAATATACATTTCAAGGACGGCTGGAGTCAGAAAATCTGACTCGCTGTTTATACTGTATGCACCCAACAAGTTGGGTGCGCCTGCTTCTAAGCAGTCGATTGCTCGTTGGATTTGTAACGCAATTCAACTTGCACATTCTGTGGCAGGCCTGCCACAGCCTAAATCTGTTAAGGCCCATTCCACAAGGAAGGTGGGCTCATCTTGGGCGGCTGCCCGAGGGGTCTCGGCATTACAACTCTGCCGAGCAGCTACGTGGTCGGGGGAGAACACGTTTGTAAAATTCTACAAATTTGATACCCTGGCAAAAGAGGACCTGGAGTTCTCTCATTCGGTGCTGCAGAGTCATCCGCACTCTCCCGCCCGTTTGGGAGCTTTGGTATAATCCCCATGGTCCTTTCAGGAACCCCAGCATCCACTAGGACGATAGAGAAAATAAGAATTTACTTACCGATAATTCTATTTCTCGGAGTCCGTAGTGGATGCTGGGCGCCCATCCCAAGTGCGGATTATCTGCAATACTTGTACATAGTTATTGTTAACTAATTCGGGTTATTGTTTAGGGAGCCATCTTTCAGAGGCTCCTCTGTTATCATACTGTTAACTGGGTTTAGATCACAAGTTGTACGGTGTGATTGGTGTGGCTGGTATGAGTCTTACCCGGGATTCAAAATCCTCCCTTATTGTGTACGCTCGTCCGGGCACAGTACCTAACTGGAGTCTGGAGGAGGGTCATAGGGGGAGGAGCCAGTGCACACCACCTGATCTGGAAAAGCTTTACTTTTTGTGCCCTGTCTCCTGCGGAGCCGCTATTCCCCATGGTCCTTTCAGGAACCCCAGCATCCACTACGGACTCCGAGAAATAGAATTATCGGTAAGTAAATTCTTATTTTTACATGACACACATAATGCCCCTGTCGAAGTCAAAAATATTACATAGAGAGAACATACAGACTCCACACATTATAAGTCACTATGCTTGCAAATACGCACAGCGAGCACAGCAATATATGGTAACATACGCATTTACACGGACATACCACAGAGATAGATTCGACACATATTTCATACAGCACATAATTATAATAGTATCAAGCGCCAGACATCATAATGATTTAAAATTATAAAATGGAGTAACATCATGTATGTGTATTATTGGAGCAGAGCAAGATAGACATGTCGTATTTGGTATTAAAGCAACCAGATTAATGTGTAGATTCATTTGATACTTGTTATTAAGTTGTAGGACATTGCAACAAGTAGTTATGATTAAATGTATGAAAGCTAAAGTCACTCTTATTAGAACAATGGACAGGTGGTGGACAGGAAACTCAGGCCAGCCCTTTTGATGTCTTCAAGGCTGAACTTTGTTAGCATATGAACAGACCAGTGACTCATCATGAATGAGAAAGTTCCCTCCCTTAGACTAGATGTGTGCACTCCCCCAAACTAGATAGCACATTGCTGATCAGACACACAGGAGTTAGTTGCTGTTTTGTCCCAGACGATGGTGGAGATGTTGCCAGACCAGTTCCTGTATTTATTTGCTGAGAGAGAGAGAGATATTAAGAGGAGGATGCATTGAGGGAATGGTATTGTATGCTGGCCTGTAACTGTATGTATTTGATTTCGTTTGTATTAACTGCTTACTGTATAAATTGTAACCATGTAACTATATGTATACTGTACATTGTGATATATTGAATACAGTACATATCCTTTTAATAACAAATATATACATCAATGAGCTTTGGAACTCAGACAATGTGTGGGTGTATTCTTTTCTCTTAAGGGATGTAGTGTTTTGAGATGTACAGTGCCCTTTTATCGTATATGGTAATAAGATGCACCTGGCATCTGCAGTATATATTAGAGCAGGCATTTTTAAATATTTGTTAGAAAGCAATTTGGTATTTACACCCCTTACACATATTCTGAACACTACTGCACAACCAATCCACTCACATGCACACATCCCTCACACTGCCACTAACACTGTGACCTCTGCCTCAGTGTTATGATTCCAGCACTCCTGGCCATAGGAGATCTTATGACAATGACCGGAGCACTGGAATGGAATGCTGGGAACGGGAGCAGGAAAGAATAATAGCCCCTAGCGCCCTAACTCTGTTGTCTCACCCGTGCTATCGGAAATCCCTTGCGAGACTATGGTTTCTTGAGCCCTTGGCAGCCGCGTTTGAAGGGCGGATTATGTCTGCCCAACTCCGATGCCCCCCGGTCTTAATGAGAGACAAAGGGAAATCCGAGGCAGGATGATAACAAGAGAACCTCTAGCTAACAACAGGCCAGGGGCTACGAGCTAACTAAAAAACCTAAAGTATGTGCGGAAAAACCGCCAGGGAAAAGGACAACCAAAATCCACTTGTCCAATACTCCTACCCAGCACCGCCGGATACCAGAGTGGACCTGTGGAAGCGGAACCCTCCGCAAAATGCTCCAAACACAAATAATAAAGGGTAAAGCGGCCGAGCCGCTACACACGGCAGAGCCGCGACTCACGAACACCACTGGATGTTAAACGGTGATCGGTCAGGACTCCAGGGACGAGATGATAACTCCTGAGTACAGGACTTCAGAGGACTGCAACGACCGGATACAGCAAGACTGGAAACAGACTCTCAGCAAACAAAGACAGCATGCAGGAAGCTATTACCGGCGTCTGTGAGAAGCCCTGAGAGTGTATTTAAACAGGAGTCCTCTAATCAACTGCTGACAGAGCTGATTAGAATGAATGCCATGCAGCTGCCTTGCTGCACGGCCAGAGATCAGGTGCACCTATTAATTAAACAGGACCCAGCAACGGGGAACGCGGTCCGCCAGTGGCGTCCCCGTTGCTAGGGTCCGTGCGGCTCAGCGCGCCCGGCGTCTAGCGTTGCTAGGGAGCCGGCGGCTGTACGCGCACGGCGTCCCTAGTTGCTAGGCGCCGGGCCGCGCAGACGAGCGGACCCCGGCGCCTAACAGTACCCCCCCCTAGAGGAGGGGTCAAGGAACCCCTAAAGCCAGGTTTCCGAGGAAATTCCCGAAAAAATGCCCTCTTGAGCCTCGGGGCATGAAGATCCTTATCCAAGACCCAAGACCTTTCCTCCGGACCATAGCCTCTCCAGTGCATCAGAAAATAAAGCCGGCCCCGGGACAATTTGGAATCGAGAACCTTCTCCACCAAGAACTCCTGTTGTCCCTGTACATCCACCGGAGATCTACCCTGAGAGATCCTCCTTGGAAATCTACTGGAAGAAACGTATAGTTTCAACAGGGAGCAATGAAACGTATTTCCAATCCTAAGAGATCTTGGTAAACGTAACCGGAAGGCAACTGGGTTGACTCTTTTAATAATAAGAAATGGCCCAATAAATTTGGGTCCCAATCTAGCCGAGGATTGTCGAAGCCTGATGTTACGAGTCGACAACCATACCCTATCTCCCACCTTAAAAGTGCAAGGACGTCGGAGCCTGTCAGAAAATTTCTTCTCTCGAAAGGCCGCTTTTCTGAGAGCAAGGTGCACTTTTTTCCAAATGGCTCTGAGATGGGAGGTTAAGGTTAGCGGGGAGACTGAGGAATGATGAAAAAAAGAATTAGCTCTGGGGAAAAAAACAAAAACTGAAAAGAATGGAGACACTTTAGTGGAGGAATGACAGGAATTATTGTAAGCAAACTCCGCCAACGGAAGAAACTCGGACCAATCATTCTGGAGTTTGGCTGAATACAAACGCAAATACTGTTTCAATGATTGGTTAACTCGCTCGGTTTGCCCGTTGGATTGTGGGTGGTAACCGGATGTTAACGACAATTTCATCTTTAATGAAGCACAAAAACACTTCCAGAATTGTGCGATGAATTGTGGACCCCGATCAGAAACAATATCAGTAGGCAACCCATGAAGTCTGAAAACATGGCGGAGAAACAAAACTGCCAACCCTTGGGCAGATGGCAGTCGGGGAAGAGCAATGAAATGAGCCATCTTGCTAAAACGGTCCACTACCACCCATATGACTCGGAATCCGGCTGAAAGGGGAAGGTCTACCACAAAATCCATGGAAATATGAGACCATGGCCTGAGAGGGACATTTAAGGGCATAAGTTGCCCGATAGGCAAGGAACGGGGAACCTTATGTTGTGCACAAACCTGACATGAAAAAACAAACTCCTTAACGTCTTCAGAAAGACCAGGCCACCATACTGAGCGGGAGACTAACTCCAAAGTCTTAGAAATTCCCGGATGCCCGGAAACTTTGTTATCATGGAATTCAGTCAAAACAGTAGCTCTCAAAAACTCAGGGACGTAAAGACAACCAGCAGGAGTATTTCCAGGAGCTTGGTGTTGAAGCTGTTTTAACTGGGTAAATAAATCTTGTGTGAGGCCTGCCCAAATGACCGAAGATGGAAGTATGGGAGTAACAGGACTGTTATTGTGAACCGGAAGAAAACTGCGTGACAGGGCATCAGCCTTGGTATTCCTGGAACCAGGCCTGAAAGTGATTATGAATTTGAAACGAGTAAAAAATAAAGCCCAACGTGCCTGCCGGGCATTAAGCCGCTTAGCTGATTCGATGTATTGCAGGTTTTTATGGTCAGTCAATACTGAAATGGTATGTTTTGCTCCCTCCAGCCAATGCCTCCACTCCTCGAAAGCCCACTTTATCGCCAGTAACTCCCGATTACCAACGTCATAGTTGGATTCAGCGGAGGAGAATTTCCTGGACATAAAGGCACAAGGATGTAACTCCAGAGACTCCGGATCCTTTTGAGAAAGGATAGCCCCCACTCCAACCTCCGAGGCATCAACCTCCCCAACAAAGGGCAATTCCGGATTGGGATGTCTGAGGACTGGAGCCGAGACAAAGGCTTGTTTCAAGGCCCGAAAGGACAACTCTGCTTCACGCGACCAGTTGGTAGGATCCGCTCCTTTCTTTGTCAGAGCTACAATGGGAGCAACCAGGTCAGAAAAAGAATGAATGAACCTCCTATAATAATTCGCAAACCCTAAAAAGCGCTGAATTGCTTTTAAATTGGTGGGTTGCGCCCAACTAAGGATGGCCTGGAGCTTCTTTGGTTCCATGGAAAATCCCTGAGGGGAAATAATGTACCCTAAAAAAGATACCTCCGTGACATGAAACTCACACTTCTCCAGCTTGGCATATAAATGATTCTCACGTAACTTCTGAAGAACCAGACGCACCTGGGTAACATGTTGTTCCATTGATTCAGAATAAATCAGGATGTCGTCTAAGTAAACGACCACGAATTTCCCTAGGAAGTCACGGAGCACATCATTAATGAGGTCTTGAAAAACTGCTGGAGCATTGGACAAGCCGAACGGCATCACCAGGTACTCGTAGTGACCTGACTGAGTACTGAAGGCCGTCTTCCACTCATCTCCAGATTTGATTCGGATGAGGTTGTACGCTCCTCTAAGGTCAATTTTAGAAAAAATCACAGCCGAACGTAGCTGATCAAAGAGTACAGATATCAGCGGCAAAGGATAAGTATTTTTAACTGAGATCTTATTCAGGGCTCTAAAGTCAATGCAAGGTCTAAGCGAGCCATCCTTTTTCTCCACAAAGAAGAAACCTGCACTTAAAGGAGATTTTGATGGTCTAATAAATCCTTTCCCTAGGCTCTCCTTAACATAATCATTCATGGCCGCAGTTTCTGGCCCGGATAAAGCATATAATCTTCCCTTTGGTAATGCGGCACCAGGAATAAGCTCAATAGCACAATCATACGGCCGATGAGGAGGCAGAATGTCCGCATTGCCTTTGGAGAACACATCAGCAAACTTCTGGTATTCCACAGGAATGAGTTCAGGAATGGCAGCTGCTACTCTGACTGGAAACGTAATACATTCCCTATCACAAAAGGTACCCCATTGTGAAATCTCCCCCGACCGCCAATCAATGGTGGGATTATGAAAGGCCAGCCAAGGGTGACCCAGAACTACTGGAACTGCTGGGCAATGAGTAAGGAAGAACTCGATTTTTTCAGAATGTAGAGCTCCTACTGTAAGTAATACAGGGGGTGTACGTAGAGAAATAACCCCATTGGACAGTGGACTCCCATCTAAGCCATGCATGGTGACACACCTACCCAAAGGTAACTGAGGAATGCCTAAGGCCTTAGCCCAAGTTAAATCCATAAAGTTTCCTGCAGCTCCACTGTCAACAAAAGCCGACACCGAAGAACTGAGGCTGCCAAAGGAAACGTTAACTGGGACTAAAAGGGAGTTATTCGAGGAGATAAGCTGCAGACCTAGGTGAACCCCCTCACAATTCACCTGGTCAAAGCGTTTCCCGACTTGTTCGGACAATTACGAGAAAAATGTCCCTTACCCCCACAGTACAGGCAAAGACCAGAATTTTGCCTTCTGGCTCTTTCTTCAGGAGACAGCCGGGAGAGACCCATCTGCATGGGCTCCTCTACGTCCTCAGGAATGGAATATACACACGGACTTGACCTTACAGGTGCTCCTTTTTCAGCCCTCCGCTCTCTGAGACGACGATCTATCTTAATAGAAAGCTCCATGAGCTTATCGAGAGTCTCAGGAGCGGAGTACTGAAGGAGACTGTCTTTTATAGACTCTGATAAGCCGAGGTGAAACTGACTGCGCAGGGCTGGGTCATTCCAGCCACAGTCGTTCGACCAACGGCGAAACTCCGTACAATAAACCTCCGCAGGATTTCTACCCTGTCTGAGAGCGCGCAACTGACTTTCAGCGGACGCCTCTCTATCAGGGTCATCATACAAGAGCCCTAAAGACCCAAAAAAAGCGTCCACTGACAACAATGCCGGATCCTCTGCTTTTAAACCAAATGCCCAGGTCTGAGGATCCCCCTGGAGCAAAGAAATAATAATCCCGACCCGCTGAGATTCAGTACCCGAGGAAATCGGTCTTAAACGAAAATAAAGTTTACAGGATTCTTTAAAATTAAAAAACTCTTTCCTATCACCAGAAAAACGGTCAGGCAAATGCATCTTTGGTTCAGGAACTACCTTCGGGGAAGCTCGCAAAAGATCTTCCTGCGACTTCACCCGAAGAGAAAGATCCTGAACCATCTGAGTAAGTTCTTGAATCTGGCTGACTAAGAGCTGACCAGGATTTGGCCCTAAACCTGTAGGATTCATGAGGTCGATAAACTCTCACAAACAGAGCCGGCCATAGGTATAGGCAAACTAGGCAATTGCCTAGGGCATTTGATATGCCTAGGGGCATCAGCAGCTTCTGCTGATTAAAATGATATGCGACATGCCTATATTCTGTGTGTACCATTTCATATGCAGATACAGCCACAGTCTCACGCTGTATATAGGCATGCTGCATATCATTTTAATCAGCAGAAGCTGCTTGTGCATCCTAGCCACATAGCAATGCAAATAAGATGCATTTTCATTAAAAAAAGGTGCCCAACGTTAGCATTGAGGCAAGATTTATGAGGACACATCTGTATCCAAGCAGAGGCAGAGGTCACAGTGTTAGTGGCAGTGTGAGTGCTGTGTGCATGTGAGTGGGTTGGTTGTGCAGTACTGTTCGGAATATGTGTAAGGAGCATTATGTGTGTTATGTAAAAATGCATTAATAATGTGCAACATGTGTAAGGGGCACTATGTGTGTCATTATGTGTATAAGGGCATTAATAATGTGCGGCATATGTGTAACAGGGTAGTACTGTATGTGTGTCATTATGTGTATAGGGGCACTAATAATATGCAGCAAATGTGTAGGGGGCACTATGTGTGTCATTATGTGTATAAGGGCATTAATAATGTGCGGCATATGTGTAAGGGACATTATTTGTGAAAGGGCATTAATAAAGGTTGTCATAATGTGTAAGGCGCATTATGTTCATAAGGACATTAATAATGTGTCTCATATGTGTAAGGGGCGTTACTGTGTGGAACTGTGTATAAATGGATTACTAATGTGTGGCATTATGTGTATAAGGTGCTCTACTATGTGGCGTTGCGTATAGAAAGGGCACTACTGTGTCGTCTAATGTGAATAAAGAGCAATAGGGTGTGGTGTAATGTGAATAAGGAGCAATTCAGTGTGATGTAATGTGAATAAGGGGCTCTACTGTGAGGAGTAACTTTTAAGGTAAAGTAGTTCTACTGTGGGATTTAATATGAATTATGGACACTATCGCATGATCAAATGTGAATAAAGTTGCAGTACTGTGTGGGGTAATTGGAATTGGGGTTACTATTGTGTGTCCATGCCCCTTGCCAGCAAAAACACACCCCATTTTGGTCTGTGCGCCAAATGTGCGAACTGTTCATATTAAAAATATAGGGGGTACAAACACAAAAATAAGGACTGCTACGGGTGAGGGGTGATAGTGCTGGGAAAGAGGTGCAAGGCCGGAGGCGGAACCAGCGGTTGTGCTAGGGGGCACCAGCCAAAATCTTGCCTAGGGCATCATATTGGTTAGGGCCGGCTCTGCTCACAAAACTGAATAAGAAAAAATTAAACCCTGTTTAATTTTAAGTTTTGGTATGGCCGGTAATAATGTTATGATTCCAGCACTCCTGGCCAGAGGAGATCTTATGACAATGACCGGAGCACTGGAATGGAATGCTGGGAACGGGAGCAGGAAAGAATAATAGCCCCTGGCGCCCTAACTCTGTTGTCTCACCCGTGCTATCGGAAATCCCTTGCGAGACTATGGTTTCTTGAGCCCTTGGCAGCCGCGTTTGAAGGGCGGATTATGTCTGCCCAACTCCGATGCCCCCCGGTCTTAATGAGAGACAAAGGGAAATCCGAGGCAGGATGATAACAAGAGGACCTCTAGCTAACAACAGGCCAGGGGCTACGAGCTAACTAAAAAACCTAAAGTATGTGCGGAAAAACCGCCAGGGAAAAGGACAACCAAAATCCACTTGTCCAATACTCCTACCCGGCACCGCCGGATACCAGAGTGGACCTGTGGAAGCGGAACCCTCCGCAAAATGCTCCAAACACAAATAATAAAGGGTAAAGCGGCCGAGCCGCTACACACGGCAGAGCCGCGACTCACGAACACCACTGGATGTTAATCGGTGATCGGTCAGGACTCCAGGGACGAGATGATAACTCCCGAGTACAGGACTTCAGAGGACTGGAACGACCGGATACAGCAAGACTGGAAACAGACTCTCAGCAAACAAAGACAGCATGCAGGAAGCTATTACCGGCGTCTGTGAGAAGCCCTGAGAGTGTATTTAAACAGGAGTCCTCCAATCAGCTGCTGACAGAGCTGATTAGAATGAATGCCATGCAGCTGCCTTGCTGCACGGCCAGAGATCAGGTGCACCTATTAATTAAACAGGACCCAGCAACGGGGAACGCGGTCCGCCAGTGGCGTCCCCGTTGCTAGGGTCCGTGCGGCTCAGCGCGCCCGGCGTCTAGCGTTGCTAGGGAGCCGGCGGCTGTACGCGCACGGCGTCCCTAGTTGCTAGACGCCGGGCCGCGCAGACGAGCGGACCCCGGCGCCTAACACTCTGCTTGGATACAGCGTGTCCTCATAAATCTTGCCTCAATGCTAACGTCGGGCACCTTTTTTTTAATGAAAATGCTTCTTATTTGCATTGCTATGTGGCTAGGATGCACAAGCAGCTTCTGCTGATTAAACTGATATGCAGCATGCCTATATATTGTGTGAGACTGTGGCTGTATCTGCATATTAAATGCTACACACAGAGTATAGTCATGCCACATATCATTTTAATCAGCAGAAGCTGCTGATGCCCCTAGGCATATCAAATGCCCTAGGCAATTGCCTAGTTTGCCTATGCCTATGGCCGGCTCTGACCATAACCTCTAATCATAATACCCTAACCACTACCACTAAACCAATGCTAATACATTATGCCTAATACCCTAACCCCTAGCCCAAACCACTATATCAACCATAGTACCCTATCCTTAATACCCTAACAAAAACCCTAATACCCTAACCTAACTGCTACACCAACCCTAATAACCTATCCATTATACCCATGATCCTCAATCAGCGTCCCTCCACTCCCCTCACTTCATTTACTGCCAGCCCAGCAGGGCTGGACAGGTGGCCCTCCAACGCACTGCAGAGTGCAGACAGTGGGCTTCTGGGAGTGCAGGGTGGGTCAGCGTGACATCATGACATCACACAGAGTGCGCAGTGCTCCTCTGGGAACGTTTTGCAGAAACACAGAAATTATTTATTTATTACGTTTCTTAAATAGCGCAGCATATTCCATTGCACTTTACAACTGGAAACAACAGTGACAGAACAAACCGGGTAATAACAGATAGACATAGAGGTAGGAGGGCCCTGCTTGCAATCTTGCAATCTATAGGGAGAATGGGCAGTGATACAAAAGGACAGGTGTTATCTATTGCAAAATGGACCAACCATATTGCATAGGGCTCACTAGGGCACACAAGGGGGAACCTAATGGTTTTTTTTAAATTCTCGTGGTCCTACGGCCGGCATTCTCAGCCCGCCCCTTGTGGCTGTATACTGCGATTCGAAGGTTGGTGCTGAGGAGGCGGAGCCAATATGACATAATTCTCATAGAATCGCGTCCTATTCAATTCGCCCCCTCCCTGCCGACCCGCGAATCGTGGCATTTTACCATGCAGAAATGTGCCCCAGCAATGACGTCCATCTTTACATGTTCAATGTGTGTGTGTGTAAATGTATGTATTCCATGTCTGTGTGTGTATGTGTATATATATATATATATATATATAATACAGTATTTTCCACTAGTGTGGAAAGGATAGCACTCTCTAGCTTTGAATCAGCCAAGTAAAATGATATTTTAATGTAAAGGTCAATCTCACAGTTCCAAGTAACGATTCCTCCTCCAACGTTTTGGTCCACACCAGGACCTTTGTCAAGGAGTTTACAGCTTAGTCAAACGAGCAGCATGGCATCAAAGATTAATAGTGCAGGGTGTGGCCTGGATGCTGAATGAGGAAGATGTGTTATGCATGAGCTCCCAGGGACCTGGGAGATTATAATAAATAAAAGCCTCCTCACCCTTATTTATAAATCCTAACCACCTGGATCAGCACCCTGTACCTGTGGAGCGGGCGGTGAGCCGGTGCCGCGGAATCGGGGAGCCGGTTTACTGGCTCCTGCGGATTGCGGCCCACTCGCTGCTCTGAAGCCGGGGCCTCGATTTCCACACATCCCCCGGCCACGTGGATTACCCTCCCGGAACGCCTGTGGAGTCGGCCTGGACCTTATCCCCTACGCAGACATCTCCACGGACTGCCTGGTGCTGATCTCCGTCCAGCGGGACTCGTCTGCTGCCAGAGTGGAGCCGGGTGACACACTGCAGGGTCCGGGCGGCGGCCATCTTGGGGACGGAAGAAGAGGAGAGATTCGGCGGTGACCGCAGGAGGACGTGCGGAGGCTCCCGGCCTGCGGACCCGACCGCATCCAGGTGACAGCGGCTCCGTCCCCCCCTCCCCCCTCCCGCGAGCTCTGACCGCGCACCCGTCCACCGCTGCTGCGGCTCCGTTTCCGCCCCCCCCTCCTGGCCTGTCGGAGGAGTTGAGGCTGCCACCCGCGTGCCTGGCCTGGCTGCAGGAATTATTAACACTCACTGGGGTGAAAGCTGCCCCGTAGCTACGGGTAATCCCCCACCCCTGCAGGCTTACACTGGACATAGGGGGATATTGTGAGGCCCCTCCCCCGCTGCGAGTCGATCCACGGCTGTGAGTGGCTGGCTGGGCGGTGGAATTGATCGGCGCTGATTCCTGTGACCGACGGCCACCCAGCCTCCACAGCACTCTATCTGCAGCGCTGAGACCGTGGGGCACGGGTCAGGGAACAGGACGGGACCCGGCGAAGCGAGGGTGAAGCGGAGAGCACGTGGCCCCCAGAAGCGGGGCTCCTGATTCGGCTCCTCATTGTGCTGTGCCATCTACTGAAGTGGGCACAAGTTTTTTTGTTTTTTTTTTTTCTCAGGGCCTGCTGCGCGACGGCTGGTCACTGGCTGGTCCGTGACCGGGCGGACGTGCCCTCCCCCTTCTTCCACCTGGTTGCCGGGACCGACACTAGTGGGGGCTACCTACCCTACTCGACAATGCCGGCTGTGCCTCACACTTGATTTCTACTTATTCTGCCCACCACCAGATGAGGTTCATATGATACCTGCCTTACACTAAATCATTCTGCGGCCAGGATGTGATTAGGGCCTTACAACGCATAATAATTATAAAGCCTCTGGAAGCTGTTCCCAACCTATTCCGTGACCGGGTCAACAACTCAACTGGACCGATATTGCTCCTGGACATCTATCAGCTCTATCATTCCGCCATGTCGCAAAAGAACCGCAAAACACCTGCCCAAGCTAAGCCTAGTATCCTCCGAGCCTGGGAGAAAGCAGGTGCTACATCACGAGGCTCCCCCTCTGTGGACCCCCAGTCGGATGCCGATGACGACCCTTCACCAAAGTCAGGTCTTACGACCCAAGATGTAGTGGCAATCGTCACTAAGACCATCCAAACGGAAATGAGATCAATCCTGACTGAATTTAGAACTGAACTAGCTGATCTCGGCACCCGCACAGATACCCTGGAACGTAAAGTTGATGAAGTCTGCCAGTACCAGGTGGTGGTCGAACAGGAGTTAGCGGAGATCCGTGCGGACATAGCCCAGCAAGAGGATCACTTAGAAGATATGGACAACCGGAATCGCCGGAACAATGTCCGGATCCGTAATATTCCGGAGAGCGTTCTTATGGAGGGCCTCCCGACTTTTCTGGAAGGCCTACTGCAAACCATGATCCCCGAGGTCCCGAAAGACTTCCTCCTTCTCGATAGAGCACACCGAGCTCTCCGCCCACGCCCACCACCGACCCAACCCCCAAGAGATGTCATACTGCGGTTCCACTATTACAAAACGAAAGAGAAATTTATGACTGCGGCCCGGGATCATCAAACGGTTCTCCATTCTGGAACCCAACTGCAGATCTTCCAGGACTTAGCTCCTTCCACGCTTCGAAAACGCAAGGACCTGACCGTCATCACTAGAGTCCTTCGGGATAACTCCATTAAATATAAATGGGGTTTCCCGTTCCAGCTCCATGTCACGAAAGATGGTTCTCATCACTCGATAAAGACGCCCTCCCAGGGATATGATTTCCTCAAAACCTTGGGCTTATTTGAGTCTCTTCCTGATGAGATCCGAAAGCAACTTCCGGTCACCTCCCCTAGGAGACCTGGGGCTCCTGCCCCCGAATGGTCTACTAAGTGAACGAGCGGAATTCCCCCACCGGATCAGTAGATATACTGGATACTGTTTATGGACCCTTCCCATGTTTATTATCATAGCGACTTACTGATGCATTATCTTACATGTTAAGTCTCCGTGATTTCCCTAATTCAGTATATTGGGTTGTTTTTATCTTATTCCTACATGGCGTTAAGTGGCGACTCTGTCCTGGGGGTGGCTGGCCGCGCCCTTGGGGATGGACGGGCTCTCCGTCTGCTCTGCTCCGGGGGGCGGTGTGCCCCTCCAGACCCGGTTTGCCTATTCCACGGATATAGCTATTTTCATGTTGCTCACAGCTTTCATAAGATCTCGATACATGCCCACCCACTCTGGTTCTCACCATAGAGAAATGGGCTATTTAGCAACTAAATATTCTCTTGATCTAATTAATATGTTACACTAGTTTTTCATACTTCAGTCTATACAATATTATTTCCCACATAAAGGTTTAGCGACTGGATCGATTGGACCTGGTCTGGGCCTCCTGTTTCTCGGTTCAGAGTGGTCCCTCTTTCCTTTGCTGGTTTCGTGCCTTGAATTGGAAAGGCTAATCTGCTGCTAGAAGTGGAGGGACCGCTCGGACACCGACCCTGGAGGTGACGATTACAGATACTATTGTGGTCAAGTACTGCCATTGATCTATGTATACAATGTGGTAGGCCACATTGGTGTTATAACTTAAAGTGCCTTGGTTGAATCTACGTAAATAAGCACAGTAATGGTCAATACGAATGATGATAGTGGTATTCTCTCTTTTCCATTTACCCCTATTTTACTACCTGATCTGAACTTCCCGCTCCCCTTCTGTCCTGGCCCGCGGAATGTATTTCCTCCTCCCTACACTCTCCTATATGTTCCTCATCATCCTTGTTATGTGTTACTGTAGATATGATTCCACACCCCGAAGGGGCTGCCCGCTTGGTGCTCGCCCCTCCTTACCTAGACCCAACCCGTTTTTAGGAAAGGGTCTAGCCCTACAGTTCGTTTTCACGTTCTCTTTTACCTGTTACTACTCTCTTTACCTCCCCTCTTTCATGCCCCAAGGTCGACCGTGTCCAGAGCTGCCTTTTCTATTGAGCTGTTCTGACCTTCAACCCCCATGACTTTGAAAGTTTTATCCATTAACGCCAATGGCCTTAATTCCCCGACCAAGCGTTCCATGGCGTTTCAGTTTTTTGCCAGGCAAAAGGCGGATATCATATTCTTGCAGGAAACCCATTTTAAGACCCCTCACCCCTCCCTAAGCTCCAAACGCTATCCTCACGCCTTCTACTCCACAATGTCAACTAAACGCAGAGGCACTGCCATTTTGGTTCATCGTGACCTACCCTTAGTTGTTCAGGACACAATTCGTGATGACCATGGCAGATTTGTGATTCTTTCCGGCTCCCTTAATCAAACTCCCATTACTTTGGCATCGGTTTATGCTCCAAACATGCAGCAGGGTTCCTTCTTTAGGACGTTCTCTGACCACCTTTCTAAACTCTCGAATCCCTGGGTCATTGTGGCCGGAGATTGCAATGCTACAATGGATCCCCATGTTGATAGATCCCGCCCAGGTGCTGAGCCCTCTCCTCACGCCAAATTATCTAAACTCCTTCAGACATGTGTCACCGCGCACAATTTATATGATGCTTGGAAAACACTTTACCCCTCTGCTAAGGGCTATACACATTACTCCCCACAACACGATATATACACTCGAATTGACTACGTTTTTGTAGATAGGGACTCCACCCAATCCCTGCTGGGAGCCCAGGTGGTTCCGACCACCTGGTCCGACCATTATGCGATTCTGCTTGAACTTGCTTGTTCCCATAGACCTCCGACTTCCCGCAAGCGGCGCCTTAATGAGTCTCTACTTCTTAAGCCTGATAATGTGACTCGAATCGAGGAAGCGATTCATCACTTCCTAAATGATAACGTCTCCCCTGACATATCGCCCACAATACTATGGGAAGCTCACAAGGCGACACTGCGGGGGCTCCTTATTAGCCTTACGTCAACTCAGAGGAAGGTTGAGTCTAAACGGATCGCGGATCTAGAGACTGAATTAACATCTATGACACTCCGACATCAGCGTTTCCCCAAACGTAAATTATACTTAAAGATACTCGCCCTGAAAGGGCAATTATCCCAAATACTCACAAAGAAAACGATCAAATCATTATTGTGGATCCGCCAAAAATTCTATGAAAAGTCGGATAAGGCAGACACACTATTAGCCCGGCGACTGCGCGAAAAACGCACGCTCAATCGAATCCTGGCATTGAGATGTCCTGACGGATCCACAACGAATGACCCTAAAGTGATGGCTTCCCTCTTTCAGGAATATTATGCTTCCCTCTATAACCTCCCTTCTGAGGCCGCTACCGACCCACATTATATAACAAATATTCAACACTATCTTTCCTCTTGTCAATTACCGAAATTATCCGTAGCGGACCTTAAGTTACTCAATGATCCTATCACACACGAGGAAATTCTTCTTACAATCGGGCAGCTTCGTCGCTCCTCCGCACCGGGTCCGGACGGATATACTGCCATATATTATAAGAAATTCTCTCAAGCCCTTCTCCCTATGTTACATTCGCTATTCAATTCACTGATGGAGGGGAACTCTCTCGACGCAGCGACCACCAGAGCCAATATTATAGTTATTGCCAAACCTGATCGAGATTCTATGGAACTAAAAAACTATAGACCCATATCGTTATTAAACACAGACTTAAAGCTATTCGCCAAAATCCTAGCTAATCGGCTCGCCCCTCATCTTCCCACACTGATACATCCAGATCAAGTAGGCTTCATCCCCAATCGTCAGGCTGCTGATAATACTAGGCGCCTTATAGATCTCATTCACCTCTCCCGTCGGGACGCCACCCCAACTTTGGTGGTTGCTCTTGACGCGGAGAAAGCCTTTGATAGGGTAGCCTGGCCTTTCATACAGCAAGCCCTTCAGGCAGTGGGTATCCAAGGCCCATTTTATAATGCCATCACCTCGCTTTATGTTAACCCTTCAGCGTCAATTCTAGTTAATGGCCTCACTTCCTCGCCTCTGCCTATCAAAAATGGCACTCGACAGGGATGCCCACTTTCCCCCTTGCTCTTTGCTCTAGTTATGGAACCACTGGCGGCGAAAATCCGTCTGAACCCCAATATCTCAGGTATTCTGGTGGACAACCATGAATATAAAATCGCACTGTATGCAGATGATGTCATCCTGACTTTGACCGACCCACACATGTCCTTACAACAGCTTTTCCAGGAGATCCACACATATAGCTCCATTTCAAACTATAAACTCAATGCAGACAAAACAGAGATACTAGATTTACATATCCCCCCACAGGATCTCAGAACTTTACGTTCTTCCTTTGCCTTTAAATGGCAAAATACTAAACTTAAATATTTAGGCATCTACCTAACCAAATCTTATTCATCGCTATACGCTGCTAACTTCCCACGGTTGATAGCTCAGTTTAAAACAGATCTTACTGCCTGGAACAAATTCTTTATTTCCTGGTTTGGTCGCATAGCAGCAGTCAAAATGAATTTGCTACCACGGATATTGTACTTATGGCAAACCCTGCCTATTCACATCCCAGTCAAAATATTAAAGAATTTACAGCGAGATATATCTAGCTTTATATGGGCTGGAAAGAAACCCAGGGTTAAGATACGGCTATTACAACAACACCGCTCGGAAGGCGGTCTTGGCGTACCAGACCTTACTCGATACTACCGAGCCACACACCTGGCTTCGTGTGTCCTATGGCACTCCCCTCCAGCACAGAGAACATGGGTGTGTATTGAGGCACAATCTCTCCATATGTTCTCACTCTCAACCCTGCTATGGTGCCCACCCCGCTCTCGACCCGCCTCTACTGTTCTCTTGCCGACGGTGCGCTTTTCCTTGTCAGTGTGGGATTTTTGCACTCGCTTTTATCAACTCCGATCCCACAACCCTTACCTAACTCCTTTATGGAACAACCCGCACTTCCCACCGGGTAATAATCACTCAGCATTTCATCATTGGACTACGCACAATATTCTTTTCCTTCAGGACATCGCCCCTCTTTCCTCATTCCCATCCTTTGAAAATTTACAATCCCGCTACTCGCTTCCTCACTCGGTATTTTACCAATTTTTACAAATTAGACACCTCTACGGAACACTCCCTAAACCTACCAACCCCATCATAGCTACCCCTCTAGAAACATGGTGTTGTGGCTCTCGCCTGACGAAGGGACTCCTTTCACGTATATATCGAGTGTTACTGTTACACAATATCCCCCCCAAGGAGAGTCACGAGTTGGCGTGGGAGAGGGAGGTGGGGGAGACCTTAACCGTAGAGGAATGGGAGGATATTAGACAGGAAATTACCAAAAGCTCTATCTCAGTACGTATAGCCGAAAACTCATATAAATTGTATTATCGCTGGTACCTGGTCCCTACTAGATTACACTCTATTTATCCAACGTGCTCGGACGAGTGCTGGAGATTATGTGGTTGCAGGGGAACCTTGTTGCATGTTTGGTGGTCTTGTCCAACTATTCGCCAATATTGGAGACAAATTCATAAACTGGTTCTAGAGGTTACGCACTTAACCATGCCAGACTCACCCTTTTATTCACTACTTTCCCGCCCCATCCCTGACACCTCGCGCCACCAACGAGCCCTAATCAAACACATTCTGAACACGGCCAAGTGTCTGATAGCGTCTAATTGGAAATCGGTGGCCCCTCCTACCATGACCGCTACTATTAACGCAATTTGGTTCACATATAAGTTAGAGCGAATCACGGCTTCTCTTCGAGACTCCCCACTCTCTTTCACTGAGACATGGACGCCATGGACCTTGCACTTTAACGCTGAACCACCATTGACAACCATTTAACATCTAATACCTAGTGTCTCATTCTATATGACTGATGCTGATTGGTTGGGATATTAACTAGACCCTATCTACATCTGAAATTTGCATCCATCGGTAGCTCGGACCGGCCGACCTTTCTCTCTCTTCTCCCCCCCCCCCTCCCCCCCCTCTTCATACCTTCTGCTTCACTTACCCCTTCTATTAACTCTAATGGATAGTTGTAGCGTTTAGGTAATCTGTCTACATGGAGGCAAGCCTGGCAATTGCTTATTGATATGTCTATTTAGTGCCCCCCCCTCCTGATTATAATATCTCATTCGTTCCTTATCAGCCTTATATTGTTACAACGTTGTATCTACTTGTTTATATGCTTATATAATCAATAAAACGTTATTTCAAAAAAAAAAAAAAAAAAAAGATTAATAGTGCAGACAACTGGAACCAGAGATATTGCCTCACCGGCCCCTGTTAAATTCCATCACTCATTGGCCATTGGTTACGCCCCCAACGTCCGGGGTGTGCTGTGGAACGCACCTCAGTAGCGCTAAACGTCACTTCCGGTAATCCCGGAAGTGTGTCGCAGCCGACTAGTAATGTAAACAAAGAGATAAGATCGGATAAAGTGGCATAACTTCCGGTAGCTGGGGGTTCAAAAAACAGTGTCTATAAGTGAGTGTATTATCAGCCGCGGGCGTCCTGGACCGCAGCGGGTTACTTCCGGTCTCAACCGGAAGTATGCCACGTCCATGGTAACATGGTGACAACATGAGATGCGGTGCGCGTGCGTCACTTCCAGTCATCACTGGAGGTCCGCCGCGTCCATAGCAACCGAGTGTGTCTGTTACACGGAGCTGCGCTTCCGTTGTTAAGTGGAAGCGCTTCACTATCTGGTTAAGAAGTACATAGAGTCGTATCTTAACTTATATATGCACAAATGTAGCAGTGCATATACATCTGGTGGGGGCGTATTTGAATGGCCAAAACTGCAATTAAAGCAAAATAAGAGATATTGACCCATAGTCGATTTCTCATAGTGTAAGCAGTGCCATGATAAGTAAATGTACACCATATAACAATATAAGTGATGCAGTAATAATTAGTGATGTGCACCGGACATTTTTCGGGTTTTGTGTTTTGGTTTTGGATTCGGTTCCGCAGCCATGTTTTGGATTCGGACGCGTTTTGGCAAAACCTCCCTGAAAATTTTTTGTCGGATTCGGTTGTGTTTTGGATTCGTTTTTTTTTTACAAAAACCCCTCAAAAACAGCTTAAATCATAGAATTTGGGGGTCATTTTGATCCCATAGTATTATTAACCTCAATAACCATAATTTCCACTCATTTCCAGTCTATTCTGAACACCTCACACCTCTCAATATTATTTTTAGTCCTAAAATTTGCACCGAGGTCGCTGGATGACTAAGCTTAGCGACACAAGTGGCCGACACAAACACCTGGCCCATCTAGGAGTGGCACTGCAGTGTCAGGCAGGATGGCACTTCAAAAAAATCGTCCCCAAACAGCACATGATGCAAAGAAAAAAAGAGGTGCACCAAGGTCGCTGGATGGCTAAGCTAAGCGACCCAAGTGGCCGACACAAACACCTGGCTCATCTAGGAGTGGCACTGCAGTTTCAGGCAGGATGGCACTTCAAAAAAATAGTCCCCAAACAGCACATGACGCAAAGAAAAATGAAAGAAAAAAGAGGTGCAAGATGGAATTGTCCTTGGGCCCTCCCACCCACCCTTATGTTGTATAAACAGGACATGCACACTTTAACAAACCCATCATTTCAGCCGCAGGGTCTGCCACACGACTGTGACTGAAATGACTGGTTGGTTTGGGCCCCCACCAAAAAAGAAGCAATCAATCTCTCCTTGCACAAACTGGCTCTACAGAGGCAAGATGTCCACCTCCTCCTCATCGTCCGATTCCTCACCCCTTTCACTGTGTACATCCCCCCTCCTCACAGATTATTAATTCGTCCTCACTGGAATCCACCATCTCAGGTCCCTGTGTACTTTCTGGAGGCAATTGCTGGTGAATGTCTCCACGCAGGAATTGATTATAATTCATTTTGATGAACATCATCTTCTCCACATTTTCTGGAAGTAACCTCGTACGCCGATTGCTGACAAGGTGAGCGGCTGCACTAAATACTCTTTCGGAGTACACACTGGAGGGGGGGGCAACTTAGGTAAAATAAAGCCAGTTTGTGCAAGGGCCTCCAAATTGCCTCTTTTTCCTGCCAGTATACGTACGGACTGTCTGACGTGCCTACTTGGATGCGGTCACTCATATAATCCTCCACCATTCTTTCAATGGTGACAGAATCATATGCAGTGACAGTAGACGACATGTCAGTAATCGTTGGCAGGTCCTTCAGTCCGGACCAGATGTCAGCACTCGCTCCAGACTGCCCTGCATCACCGCCAGTGGGTGGGCTCGGAATTCTTAGCCTTTTCCTTGCACCCCCAGTTGCGGGAGAATGTGAAGGAGGAGCTGTTGACGGGTCACGTTCCGCTTGACTTGACAATTTTCTCACCAACAGGTCTTTGAACCTCTGCAGACTTGTGTCTGCCAGAAAGAGAGATACAACGTAGGTTTTAAATCTAGGATCGAGCACGGTGGCCAAAATGTAGTGCTCTGATTTCAACAGATTGACCACCCGTGAATCCTGGTTAAGCGAATTAAGGGCTCCATCCACAAGTCCCACATGCCTAGCGGAATCGCTCTGTTTTAGCTCCTCCTTCAATGTCTCCAGCTTCTTCTGCAAAAGCCTGATGAGGGGAATGACCTGACTCAGGCTGGCAGTGTCTGAACTGACTTCACGTGTGGCAAGTTCAAAGGGTTGCAGAACCTTGCACAACGTTGAAATCATTCTCCACTGCGCTTGAGTCAGGTGCATTCCCCCTCCTTTGCCTATATCGTAGGCAGATGTATAGGCTTGAATGGCCTTTTGCTGCTCCTCCATCCTCTGAAGCATATAGAGGGTTAAATTCCACCTCGTTACCACCTCTTGCTTCAGATGATGGCAGGGCAGGTTCAGGACTGTTTGCTGGTGCTCCAGTCTTCGGCACGCGGTGGCTGAATGCCGAAAGTGGCCCGCAATTCTTCGGGCCACCGACAGCATCTCTTGCACACCCCTGTCGTTTTTAAAAAAATTCTGCACCACCAAATTCAATGTATGTGGAAAACATGGAACGTGCTGGAATTTGCCCAGATGTAATGCAGGCACAATATTGCTGGCGTTGTCCGTTGTCACAAATCCCCAGGAGAGTCCAATTGGGGTAAGCCATTCTGCGATGATGTTCCTCAGTTTCTGTAAGAGGTTGTCAGCTGTGTGCCTCTTCTGGAAAGCGGTGATACAAAGCATAGCCTGCCTAGGAACGAGTTGGCGTTTGCAAGATGCTGCTACTGGTGCCGCCGCTGCTGTTCTTGCTGCGGGAGGCAATACATATACCCAGTGGGCTGTCACAGTCATATAGTCCTGAGTCTGCCCTGCTCCATTTGTCCACATGTCCGTGGTTAAGTGGACATTGGGTACAACTGCATTTTTTAGGACACTGGTGACTCTTTTTCTGACGTCTGTGGACATTTTCGGTATCGCCTGCCTAGAGAAATGGAACCTAGATGGTATTTGGTACCGGGGACACAGTACCTCAATCAAGTATGTAGTTGCCTGTGAATTAACGGTGGATACCGGACACACGTTTCTCACCGCCCAGGCTGCCAAGGCCTGAGTTATCCGCTTTGCAGCAGGATGACTGCTGTGATATTTCATCTTCCTCGCAAAGGACTGTTGGACAGTCAATTGCTTACTGGAAGTAGTACAAGTGGTCTTCCGACTTCCCCTCTGGGATGACGATCGACTCCCAGCAGCAACAACAGCAGCGCCAGCAGCAGTAGGCGTTACACTCAAGGATGCATCGGAGGAATTCCAGGCAGGAGAGGACTCGTCAGACTTAGACAGTGACATGGCCTGCAGGACTATTGGCTTTCCTGTGTAAGGAGGAAATTGACACTGAGGGAGTTGGTGGTGTGGTTTGCAGGAGCTTGGGTACAAGAGGAAGGATTTAGTTGTCAGTGGACTGCTTCCGCTGTCATCCAAAGTTTTTGAACTTGTCACTGACTTCTGATGAATGCGGTCCAGGTGACGTATAAGGGAGGATGTTCCTAGGTGGTTAACGTCCTTACCCCTACTTATTACAGCTTGTCAAAGGCAACACACGGCTTGACACCAGTTGTCCGCATTTCTGTTGAAATAATTCCACACCGAAGAGGTGATTTTTTTTGTATTTTGACCAGGCATGTCAATGGCCATATTCGTCCCACGGACAACAGGTGTCTCCCCGGGTGCGTGACTTAAACAAACCACCTCACCATCAGAATCCTCCTTGTCAATTTCCTCCCCAGCGCCAGCAACACCCATATATAGACTTGATACCATTGCCCCGAGGGGCATGAATGAACATAACCCGTTGTCCATCTTTCTGAAATAATTCTAGTTCTTGCCTGTATAACAGTATGTTTATTATAGGTCTCAGTTACTGATCAATGCTCAGATGAGGGACATGATGGGAATGCCCTACATTTGGGGATTGTTACTGTCTCTGTTATGTATATAAAACGATTAATTTTTCTCCCCTTTCTCCAATATACTCCCCTTTCTGTTAATCCCTGATTTGTGACCTCATCTGCCTCTGTTATACCATCTTAGATAACTATATATGACTGGTTCATACTGATATTATTACTGCATCACTTATATTGTTATATGGTGTACATTTACTTATCATGGCACTGCTTACACTATGAGAAATCGACTATGGGTCAATATCTCTTATTTTGCTTTAATTGCAGTTTTGGCCATTCAAATACGCCCCCACCAGATGTATATGCACTGCTACATTTGTGCATATATAAGTTAAGATACGACTCTATGTACTTCTTAACCAGATAGTGAAGCGCTTCCACTTAACAACGGAAGCGCAGCTCTGTGTGACAGACACACTCGGTTGCTATGGACGCGGCGGACCTCCAGTGATGACTGGAAGTGACACACGCGCACCGCATCACATGTTGTCACCATGTTACCATGGACGTGGCATACTTCCGGTTGAGACCGGAAGTAACCCGCTGCGGTCCAGGACGCCCGCGGCTGATAATACACTCACTTATAGACACTGTTTTTTGAACCCCCAGCTACCGGAAGGTATGCCACTTTATCCGATCTTATCTCTTTGTTTACATTACTAGTCGGCTGTGACACACTTCCGGGATTACCGGAAGTGACGATTAGCGCTACTGAGGTGCGTTCCACAGCACACCCCGGACGTTGGGGGCGTAACCAATGGCCAATGAGTGATGGTATTTAACAGGGGCCGGTGAGGCAATATCTCTGGTTCCAGTTGTCTGCAGTACTAATCTTTGATGCCATGCTGCTCGTTTGACTAAGCTGTAAACTCCTTGACAAAGGTCCTGGTGTGGACCGAAACGTTGGAGGAGAAATCGTTACTTGGAACTGTGAGATTGACCTTTACATTAAAATATCATTTTACTTGGCTGATTCAAATCTAGAGAGTGCTATCCTTTCCACACTAGTGGAAAATACTGTATTGTACTTTGGGTCACACTCCTAGGGGGGTTGGACTTGGATTGACACCCTAGTAGTTGGCTGTGGTTTGTGAGAGTGCAGGGATCTCTATTTGTATATATAGTAACTATTGCCAGTGCTTGGTGATGTATACACATTTTATGTATGTGTTGATATAAAGAATTTTTTTCACTAAGTCCTGTAGTGCCGTGCCTGTTCTGATGGGAAACCGTTTTGAACCACTACATGTATGAATTGTTTGGCAAGGGCACACAGGCAGCTGATATTTTGACAAATTGAGTGCCGGATTCACACCAGATTATATATATATATATATATATATATATATACATAAATATATATATATATATATATATATATATACATACATACATATACTGTATATGTGTTCTTATTTTCTATGTATGGGGGTTGTGTGTTATATGTGTGTGTGTGTGTGTGTGTGTGTGTGTGTGTAAGTGTGCGCTTGTGTTCTGTGTAACGTATGTGTGTGTATATACAGTTACACATACACATATATACTAGAGATGAGCGCCTGAAATTTTTCGGGTTTTGTGTTTTGGTTTTGGGTTCGGTTCCGCGGCCGTGTTTTGGGTTCGACCGCGTTTTGGCAAAACCTCACCGAATTTTTTTTGTCGGATTCGGGTGTGTTTTGGATTCGGGTGTTTTTTTCCAAAAACACTAAAAAACATCTTAAATCATAGAATTTGGGGGTCATTTTGATCCCAAAGTATTATTAACCTCAAAAACCATAATTTACACTCATTTTCAGTCTATTCTGAATACCTCACACCTCACAATATTATTTTTAGTCCTAAAATTTGCACCGAGGTCGCTGTGTGAGTAAGATAAGCGACCCTAGTGGCCGACACAAACACCGGGCCCATCTAGGAGTGGCACTGCAGTGTCACGCAGGATGTCCCTTCCAAAAAACCCTCCCCAAACAGCACATGACGCAAAGAAAAAAGAGGCGCAATGAGGTAGCTGCGTGAGTAAGATTAGCGACCCTAGTGGCCGACCCAAACACCGGGCCCATCTAGGAGTGGCACTGCAGTGTCACGCAGGATGGCCCTTCCAAAAAACCCTCCCCAAACAGCACATGACGCAAAGAAAAAAAGAGGCGCAATGAGGTAGCTGTGTGAGTAAGATTAGCGACCCTAGTGGCCGACACAAACACCGGGCCCATCTAGGAGTGGCACTGCAGTGTCACGCAGGATGGCCCTTCCAAAAAACCCTCCCCAAACAGCACATGACGCAAAGAAAAAAAGAGGCGCAATGAGGTAGCTGACTGTGTGAGTAAGATTAGCGACCCTAGTGGCCGACACAAACACCGGGCCCATCTAGGAGTGGCACTGCAGTGTCACGCAGGATGTCCCTTCCAAAAAACCCTCCCCAAACAGCACATGACGCAAAGAAAAAAAGAGGCGCAATGAGGTAGCTGTGTGAGTAAGATTAGCGACCCTAGTGGCCGACACAAACACCGGGCCCATCTAGGAGTGGCACTGCAGTGTCACGCAGGATGTCCCTTCCAAAAAACCCTCCCCAAACAGCACATGACGCAAAGAAAAAAAGAGGCGCAATGAGGTAGCTGAGTGAGTAAGATTAGCGACCCTAGTGGCCGACACAAACACCGGGCCCATCTAGGAGTGGCACTGCAGTGTCACGCAGGATGTCCCTTCCAAAAAACCCTCCCCAAACAGCACATGACGCAAAGAAAAAAAGAGGCGCAATGAGGTAGCTGACTGTGTGAGTAAGATTAGCGACCCTAGTGGCCGACACAAACACCGGGCCCATCTAGGAGTGGCACTGCAGTGTCACGCAGGATGTCCCTTCCAAAAAACCCTCCCCAATCAGCACATGATGCAAAGAAAAAGAAAAGAAAAAAGAGGTGCAAGATGGAATTGTCCTTGGGCCCTCCCACCCACCCTTATGTTGTATAAACAAAACAGGACATGCACACTTTAACCAACCCATCATTTCAGTGACAGGGTCTGCCACACGACTGTGACTGATATGACGGGTTGGTTTGGACCCCCCCCAAAAAAGAAGCAATTAATCTCTCCTTGCACAAACTGGCTCTACAGAGGCAAGATGTCCACCTCATCTTCACCCTCCGATATATCACCGTGTACATCCCCCTCCTCACAGATTATCAATTCGTCCCCACTGGAATCCACCATCTCAGCTCCCTGTGTACTTTGTGGAGGCAATTGCTGCTGGTCAATGTCTCCGCGGAGGAATTGATTATAATTCATTTTAATGAACATCATCTTCTCCACATTTTCTGGATGTAACCTCGTACGCCGATTGCTGACAAGGTGAGCGGCGGCACTAAACACTCTTTCGGAGTACACACTTGTGGGAGGGCAACTTAGGTAGAATAAAGCCAGTTTGTGCAAGGGCCTCCAAATTGCCTCTTTTTCCTGCCAGTATAAGTACGGACTGTGTGACGTGCCTACTTGGATGCGGTCACTCATATAATCCTCCACCATTCTATCAATGTTGAGAGAATCATATGCAGTGACAGTAGACGACATGTCCGTAATCGTTGTCAGGTCCTTCAGTCCGGACCAGATGTCAGCATCAGCAGTCGCTCCAGACTGCCCTGCATCACCGCCAGCGGGTGGGCTCGGAATTCTGAGCCTTTTCCTCGCACCCCCAGTTGCGGGAGAATGTGAAGGAGGAGATGTTGACAGGTCGCGTTCCGCTTGACTTGACAATTTTGTCACCAGCAGGTCTTTCAACCCCAGCAGACCTGTGTCTGCCGGAAAGAGAGATCCAAGGTAGGCTTTAAATCTAGGATCGAGCACGGTGGCCAAAATGTAGTGCTCTGATTTCAACAGATTGACCACCCGTGAATCCTTGTTAAGCGAATTAAGGGCTGCATCCACAAGTCCCACATGCCTAGCGGAATCGCTCCGTGTTAGCTCCTCCTTCAATGCCTCCAGCTTCTTCTGCAAAAGCCTGATGAGGGGAATGACCTGACTCAGGCTGGCAGTGTCTGAACTGACTTCACGTGTGGCAAGTTCAAAGGGCATCAGAACCTTGCACAACGTTGAAATCATTCTCCACTGCACTTGAGACAGGTGCATTCCACCTACTATATCGTGCTCAATTGTATAGGCTTGAATGGCCTTTTGCTGCTCCTCCAACCTCTGAAGCATATAGAGGGTTGAATTTCACCTCGTTACCACTTCTTGCTTCAGATGATGGCAGGGCAGGTTCAGTAGTTTTTGGTGGTGCTCCAGTTTTCTGTACGTGGTGCCTGTACGCCGAAAGTGTCCCGCAATTCTTCTGGCCACCGACAGCATCTCTTGCACGCCCCTGTCGTTTTTTAAAAAATTCTGCACCACCAAATTCAAGGTATGTGCAAAACATGGGACGTGCTGGAATTGGCCCAGATTTAATGCACACACAATATTGCTGGCGTTGTCCGATGCCACAAATCCACAGGAGAGTCCAATTGGGGTAAGCCATTCCGCGATGATCTTCCTCAGTTGCCGTAAGAGGTTTTCAGCTGTGTGCGTATTCTGGAAAGCGGTGATACAAAGCGTAGCCTGCCTAGGAAAGAGTTGGCGTTTGCGAGATGCTGCTACTGGTGCCGCCGCTGCTGTTCTTGCGGCGGGAGTCCATACATCTACCCAGTGGGCTGTCACAGTCATATAGTCCTGACCCTGCCCTGCTCCACTTGTCCACATGTCCGTGGTTAAGTGGACATTGGGTACAGCTGCATTTTTTAGGACACTGGTGACTCTTTTTCTGAGGTCTGTGTACATTTTCGGTATCGCCTGCCTAGAGAAATGGAACCTAGATGGTATTTGGTACCGGGGACACAGTACCTCCAACAAGTCTCTAGTTGGCTCTGCAGTAATGATGGATACCGGAACCACGTTTCTCACCACCCAGGATGCCAAGGCCTCAGTTATCCGCTTTGCAGTAGGATGACTGCTGTGATATTTCATCTTCCTCGCAAAGGACTGTTGAACAGTCAATTGCTTACTGGAAGTAGTACAAGTGGGCTTACGACTTCCCCTCTGGGATGACCATCGACTCCCAGCGGCAACAACAGCAGCGCCAGCAGCAGTAGGCGTTACACGCAAGGATGCATCGGAGGAATCCCAGGCAGGAGAGGACTCGTCAGAATTGCCAGTGACATGGCCTGCAGGACTATTGGCATTCCTGGGGAAGGAGGAAATTGACACTGAGGGAGTTGGTGGGGTGGTTTGCGTGAGCTTGGTTACAAGAGGAAGGGATTTACTGGTCAGTGGACTGCTTCCGCTGTCACCCAAAGTTTTTGAACTTGTCACTGACTTATTATGAATGCGCTGCAGGTGACGTATAAGGGAGGATGTTCCGAGGTGGTTAACGTCCTTACCCCTACTTATTACAGCTTGACAAAGGGAACACACGGCTTGACACCTGTTGTCCGCATTTCTGGTGAAATACCTCCACACCGAACTGACCGAAGAGCTGATTTTTTTGGTATTTTCACCTGGCATGTCAACGGCCATATTCCTCCCACGGACAACAGGTGTCTCCCCGGGTGCCTGACTTAAACAAACCACCTCACCATCAGAATCCTCCTGGTCAATTTCCTCCCCAGCGCCAGCAACACCCATATCCTCCTCATCCTGGTGTACTTCAACACTGACATCTTCAATCTGACTATCAGGAACTGGACTGCGGGTGCTCCTTCCAGCACTTGCAGGGGGCGTGCAAATGGTGGAAGGCGCATGCTCTTCACGTCCAGTGTTGGGAAGGTCAGGCATCGCAACCGACACAATTGGACTCTCCTTGTGGATTTGGGATTTCGAAGAATGCACAGTTCTTTGCTGTGCTGCTTTTGCCAGCTTGAGTCTTTTCATTTTTCTAGCGAGAGGCTGAGTGCTTCCATCCTCATGTGAAGCTGAACCACTAGCCATGAACATAGGCCAGGGCCTCAGCCGTTCCTTGCCACTCCGTGTGGTAAATGGCATATTGGCAAGTTTACGCTTCTCCTCCGACAATTTTATTTTAGGTTTTGGAGTCCTTTTTTTACTGATATTTGGTGTTTTGGATTTGACATGCTCTGTACTATGACATTGGGCATCGGCCTTGGCAGACGACGTTGCTGGCATTTCATCGTCTCGGCCATGACTAGTGGCAGCAGCTTCAGCACGAGGTGGAAGTGGATCTTGATCTTTCCCTAATTTTGGAACCTCAACATTTTTGTTCTCCATATTTTAATAGGCACAACTAAAAGGCACCTCAGGTAAACAATGGAGATGGATGGATTGGATACTAGTATACAATTATGGACGGGCTGCCGAGTGCCGACACAGAGGTAGCCACAGCCGTGAACTACCGCACTGTACTGTGTCTGCTGCTAATATATAGACTGGTTGATAAAGAGATAGTATACTCGTAACTAGTATGTATGTATAAAGAAAGAAAAAAAAACCACGGTTAGGTGGTATATACAATTATGGACGGGCTGCCGAGTGCCGACACAGAGGTAGCCACAGCCGTGAACTACCGCACTGTACTGTGTCTGCTGCTAATATAGACTGGTTGATAAAGAGATAGTATACTCGTAACTAGTATGTATGTATAAAGAAAGAAAAAAAAACCACGGTTAGGTGGTATATACAATTATGGACGGGCTGCCGAGTGCCGACACAGAGGTAGCCACAGCCGTGAACTACCGCACTGTACTGTGTCTGCTGCTAATATATAGACTGGTTGATAAAGAGATAGTATACTCGTAACTAGTATGTATGTATAAAGAAAGAAAAAAAAACCACGGTTAGGTGGTATATACAATTATGGACGGGCTGCCGAGTGCCGACACAGAGGTAGCCACAGCCGTGAACTACCGCACTGTACTGTGTCTGCTGCTAATATATAGACTGGTTGATAAAGAGATAGTATACTCGTAACTAGTATGTATGTATAAAGAAAGAAAAAAAAACCACGGTTAGGTGGTATATACAATTATGGACGGGCTGCCGAGTGCCGACACAGAGGTAGCCACAGCCGTGAACTACCGCACTGTACTGTGTCTGCTGCTAATATAGACTGGTTGATAAAGAGATAGTATACTCGTAACTAGTATGTATGTATAAAGAAAGAAAAAAAAACCACGGTTAGGTGGTATATACAATTATGGACGGGCTGCCGAGTGCCGACACAGAGGTAGCCACAGCCGTGAACTACCGCACTGTACTGTGTCTGCTGCTAATATATAGACTGGTTGATAAAGAGATAGTATACTCGTAACTAGTATGTATGTATAAAGAAAGAAAAAAAAACCACGGTTAGGTGGTATATACAATTATGGACGGGCTGCCGAGTGCCGACACAGAGGTAGCCACAGCCGTGAACTACCGCACTGTACTGTGTCTGCTGCTAATATATAGACTGGTTGATAAAGAGATAGTATACTCGTAACTAGTATGTATGTATAAAGAAAGAAAAAAAAACCACGGTTAGGTGGTATATACAATTATGGACGGGCTGCCGAGTGCCGACACAGAGGTAGCCACAGCCGTGAACTACCGCACTGTACTGTGTCTGCTGCTAATATATAGACTGGTTGATAAAGAGATAGTATACTCGTAACTAGTATGTATGTATAAAGAAAGAAAAAAAAACCACGGTTAGGTGGTATATACAATTATGGACGGGCTGCCGAGTGCCGACACAGAGGTAGCCACAGCCGTGAACTACCGCACTGTACTGTGTCTGCTGCTAATATAGACTGGTTGATAAAGAGATAGTATACTACTAATATTATATACTGGTGGTCAGGTCACTGGTCACTAGTCACACTGGCAGTGGCACTCCTGCAGCAAAAGTGTGCACTGTTTAATTTTAATATAATATTATGTACTCCTGGCTCCTGCTATAACCTATAACTGGCACTGCAGTAGTGCTCCCCAGTCTCCCCCACAATTATAAGCTGTGTGAGCTGAGCAGTCAGACAGATATATAATATATATAGATGATGCAGCACACTGGCCTGAGCCTGAGCAGTGCACACAGATATGGTATGTGACTGACTGAGTCACTGTGTGTATCGCTTTTTTCAGGCAGAGAACGGATATATTAAATAAACTGCACTGTGTGTCTGGTGGTCACTCACTATATAATATATTATGTACTCCTGGCTCCTGCTATAACCTATAACTGGCACTGCAGTAGTGCTCCCCAGTCTCCCCCACAATTATAAGCTGTGTGAGCTGAGCAGTCAGACAGATATATATAATATTATATATAGATAATAGATGATGCAGCACACTGGCCTGAGCCTGAGCAGTGCACACAGATATGGTATGTGACTGAGTCACTGTGTGCTGTGTATCGCTTTTTTCAGGCAGAGAACGGATTATATTATGTACTCCTGGCTCCTGCTATAACCTATAACTGGCACTGCAGTAGTGCTCCCCAGTCTCCCCCACAATTATAAGCTGTGTGAGCTGAGCAGTCAGACAGATATATATAATATTATATATAGATAATAGATGATGCAGCACACTGGCCTGAGCCTGAGCAGTGCACACAGATATGGTATGTGACTGAGTCACTGTGTGCTGTGTATCGCTTTTTTCAGGCAGAGAACGGATTATAAATAAAAGTGGTGGTCACTGGTCACTATCAGCAAAACTCTGCACTGTACACTACTGAGTACTCCTAATGCTCCCCAAAATTAGTAAATCAAGTGTCTCTCTAATCTATTCTAATTCTAAACGGAGAGGACGCCAGCCACGTCCTCTCCCTATCAATCTCAATGCACGTGTGAAAATGGCGGCGACGCGCGGCTCCTTATATAGAATCCGAGTCTCGCGATAGAATCCGAGCCTCGCGAGAATCCGACAGCGTCATGATGACGTTCGGGCGCGCTCGGGTTAACCGAGCAAGGCGGGAAGATCCGAGTCGCTCGGACCCGTGAAAAAAAACATGAAGTTCTGGCGGGTTCGGATTCAGAGAAACCGAACCCGCTCATCTCTAATATATACACACACACAAACACATGTGCGTACATCGAAGGACCCCACCCCCCCTTCCCTTACGAATCCAGTGTTTGCCCCTGGGGCTGTATGATATGATCACACAGCAATGTTGGACAGGTGTCAGGAAGGTGTGAAGTGAATAAAGACAAAATATGTGAGGATATGTGTGGACTGTACAGTGGGGATGTAATTGGATAGGATAGCTTCTGGAGGTTATGTGGGTGGTTCTGGAATTTTCTAAGGTTGCCTGAAGAGGTGAGTTTTCAGTGAACGCTTCAAGGTTTGGAGACTAGATGAGAGCCTAATTGTGCGTGGGAGGGCATTCCACAGAGTGGGTGCAGCCCGAAAAAACTCCTGCAAATAGAGCGAGTTATGTATGTGGACGAGAGAATTAGATGAAGAGCAGAGAGTTTGGTTTGGGTGATATTTTGAGATAAGAGATATTCAAATAGACCACAGGTTCTCAAACTCGGTCCTCATGACCCCACACAGTGCATGTTTTGCAGGTCTCCTCACAGACTAGAGTGACAGAATCAGCTCCACCTGTGGACCTTTTAAAATGTGTCAGTGAGAAATGTGTACACCTGTGCACCTGTTGGGAACCCTGGAAAATGTTACCTGTTTGGGGTCCTGAGGACCGAGTTTGAGAACCTATGCAATAGACAATAGGCTCTAGACGCTATATTTAAAATGTATTATCGGGGCTAAGCGCCGGGTGTGTAAATTTGTATTTTAATTGTTTTGATGTGCCGCTACCCTGGACCACCTCCAGTGTCTGCGGCAATGTGATATGTGCGGGGGGAGGGAGTCGCCAGGTGTGTGTGTGTTTGTGTGCAGCAGCCTTGGACCCTCTCTGGTGGCTGCGGCAAAAAAGTGCACCTAAGGGTTTCCCTGAGAGCCGTTGCCAGCTGCTGTACCCAGACCAGGACGTATACAGCTTGCAGACAGTTATTGGGACATTGATGGACATTTACAAGTTTTTGCAAGAACTTGCAAACATGGTTTACCCAAGCAGGAGTGGGTAAGACACCTTGTGCCCACTCTGCGTGGAGAGGCCCTGGAGGCCTATCGACGAGTGGCTACCAGAGCCTCAACTGGTCAAAAAGCGCTACAGCTGTGGGGATATTGGACCTTCGAGGATGAACTACCCACACTCCAAGCTCCCGTCTAATGCCCCAAATCTGAGTGTTGGAGCCTGGCTTGCTTGTCTAACGTGTGGAAGTGAGCCAAAAGAGACTGTTCCCACTCCAGTCACTCTGATGGAGTGAGGTGAGAAACAGGTGGACTCTGCAGAGGGGGAAGGACTTCAATCCCCGTAGTAAGCCCCACCTTATTGATCCTGCTGCAGTACTGCAGGGTCGCTCTGCCAAAGTGGCCATGGCAGATGGAATGAAGCAAGAAGTACTCATGGCAAGGGTCCACCTGGACTGGGGAGCTGGCCAAGAGTTGCAAGATGTTGCCGTCATGGATGGCCTCCCAACTGATGTGGTCTTAGGAAATGATCTTGGTGATGGTATTGTTACCACTTTTGCTGATGTCATCGCCCAGAGTCAAGTTCCCCAACTGCAGTTTACATCATCTGCACCAGCACAGCCCAGCCGAGAGGAAAAGACCACTGATTCTAGACAATGGCCAGCACAGCCAACCACAGCATCAACCAGCCCAGAGGAAAAGATTACAGCGGCTAGATCAGCATATCTACCCAGCATGCCTTTTGCCCCTGGTATGCCTACATCCCCTAGTAACACAGAGGATGTTGGTTCCAGCTCATTTGATCCTGTGGGTGTGCCCAGTGATGCTGCTTAGCTTAGTGGTTTGTCCACTCTGGCAGTGAGTATGAGTGACCACATTAACCTTTCCATGACTAACCCCAACCAATCTAACCCTAGCAATCCCAACCTAGATCCCCCTGCAGAGTGTCCTAATTTAGGAGAAATTTAGGGCTGTAGGCAGGAGTTTAGGGAGGCTCAACTCTCCGGCCCATCCTTGAAAGGCATGAGGTGCCAAGCTGGCAGCAGCCTTGACGAGATGGTGAAGTGCGCGCATCCCAAAAAGGGGGCGTGACCTCGTATGGGAGGGGCGTGACTACGACCGAGTGGGCGTGACCACGTGCCGAGGGTCCGTTTTAGTCATTTTGGGGGCGTGCCCAGTGCTCCCTGAGCAGCTGGGCAGCCCCCGGCTCACTCCCTGCACTGAATAGATGCTGTGCGCGTGCAGAGCAGAGCAGCGGGTGATCAAAGCCTCCCCCAACTGCCCCCCGCCCGCGGGACACTGCGACCCGCGGGAGGGACAGCGGGACATTGTCCGAATAGCGGACTGTAGAAACCTATGTGGGCTGCATTTGTGGTCAGAAATGGAGCGACTAATCTGCTGTAAACCCTACATGGTACATCTGGGGGATCAGTCATATTTGCAGGTACAGACATTTTCACAGAATATTCCCCAAATATTGAATGATAACTGAATGATATCTTGTAAACTTGCATTGAGATGGGAAACAGTATCTTGGGATTTTGAATATGTGACTTCAGACAGTAGATGGCGCTGTTGTCTCACGCTGTAGACATAAGCTATATTGATTTAATGTGGATGGCCAGGTTGTAAGGGGGGTACTCACGGAGAGATCCATGCTTAAAATCTAAGCAATCTGACTAGATTGCTTAGATTTTAAGCACAGATCACTCATGTGTACCCCCCTCAGCGGTAGCGATGAGCGGGCGCGCGCATCGCTATCGCCGGTGCTAGATTGGCCTGCATGCAGGCTCAATATAGCACGTCGCTCATTTCACCCGCTGTGTGAAATGAGCGGCCCCACGTCCTCTCCCCTTCATCGCTCAACACACATCTCTCCCATGTATATGGCCCTTAAGACAGTCAAAATGTTGAAATCAAAATGTTGACTGACAGTATGTCGACATAGTCAAACTGTCAACAGCCAAAAGTTCCACATGGTCATAAAGTCAACGGGGTCATAAGGTTCACTGTTAAAGTGTAAACACCATAAAATTGTAACACTGAATAAATAAATGAGGACAAGGAATGTGTTGACAGGGTCAACATGTAGACACAGTTAAAATGCCGACAGTCATAATAAAATGGTGCAGCACATGATGGCCAGCGTCTCAGACACCGGAGAGCTGCCAGTTTAGATGCTGCAGTGTAGGAGCAGTGAGATAGTTCCATTTAAGGAAAAAAAAATGTGGGGTCTCCCCAAAAATGAATAACCAGCCCCAGACCTCCGACTCCGAGCATGGGTTGGTAATGGGAAATAATAGGATTTTAATACCTACCGGTAAATCCTTTTCTCTTAGTCCGTAGAGGATGCTGGGTATTAAAATCCTATTTTCTCATACGTCCTAGAGGATGCTGGGGTCACCATTAGAACCATGGGGTTATACCAAAGCTCTAGAGTGCGGATGACTCTGCAGCACCGATTGACCAAACTGAAGGTCTTCTTCGGCCAAAGGTGTCAAACTTGTAGAACTTTGCAAATGTGTTTGACCCCGACCAAGTAGCTGCTCGGCAAAGTTGCAATGCCGAGACCCCCATCGAGCAGCCGCCCAGGATGAGCCCACCTTTCTAGTAGAATGGGCCTTCACCGATTCCGGTAACGGCAATCCAGCCGTGGAATGAGCATGCTGAATCGTGTTACAGATCCAGCGTGCAATGGTCTGCTTGGAAGCAGGACACCCAACCCTGTGGAGCCGTTTTGGCGACATAAATCTTCAAAGCTCTAGCCACATCCAGAGATTTTGACTCAGCGAAGGCATCAGTAGCCGCAGGCACCACAATAGGTTGGTTCATGTGGAAAGAGGAAACCACCTTCGGTAGAAATTGTTGACATGTATTCAATTCAGATCTATCTTCATGGAAGATCAAATAAGGGCTCTTGTGAGACAAGGCCGCTAACTCAGACACCCGCCTTGCAGATGCCAAGGCCAACAGGATGACCACTTTCCAAGTGAGGAATTTCAACTCCACCTTCCGTAATTGTTCAAACCAATGTGATTGAAGGAACTGCAACACTACAGTAAGATCCCATGGTGCCACTGGAGGCACAAACGGAGGTTGGATGTGCAACACGCCTTTCACGAAAGTCTGAACTTCTGGAAGGGAGGCCAATTGTTTCTGAAAGAAAACCGATAAGGCCGAAATCTGTACCTTAATTGAGCCCAATTTTAGGCCCGCATCCACACCTGCTTGTAGAAAATGGAGAAACCGTCCTAGCCGAAATTCTTCCGTAGGAGCCCCCTTGGATTCACACCAAGAAACATATTTTCTCCAAATACGGTGGTAATGTTTAGATGTTACCCCTTTTCTGGCCTGAATAAGTGTGGGAATGACTTCACTGGGAATACCCTTACGGACTAGGATTTTGCGCTCAACCGCCACGCCGTCAAACGTAGCCGCGGTAAGTCCTGATACACGCACGGCCCCTGTTGTAACAGGTTCTCATGCAGAGGAAGAGGCCAGGGACCTCCTATGAGTAATTCCTGAAGATCTGGATACCAAGCCCTCCTTGGCCAGTCTGGGACAATGAGGATCGCCCGGATCTTTGTTCTTCTTATGATCTTTAGAACCTTTGGAATGAGAGGAAGTGGAGGGAATACATACACCGACTGAAATACCCACGGTGTCACCAGTGCATCCACTGCAATTGCTTGAGGGTCCCTTGACCTGGAACAATATCTCTGAAGCTTCTTGTTGAGACGAGATGCCATCATGTCTACTTGAGGAACTCCCCAACGACTTGTCACCTCTGCGAAGACTTCTTGGTGGAGGCCTCACTCTCCTGGGGGTAAATTTACTAAGATGGGAGTTCTATTTAGGATGGAATGTTGCCCATAGCAACCAATCAGATTCTACTTCTCATTTATCTAGCACCTTCTATAAGATAATACCTGGAATCTGATTGGTTGCTATGGGCAACATCCCATTTTAAATAGAAATCCCATTTTAGTAAATTTACCCCCTGGATGGAGATCGTGTCTGCTGAGGAAGTCTGCTTCCCAGTTGTCCACTCCTGGAATGAAGATCGCTGACAGAGCGCTTGTATGCTTTTCCGCCCAGCGGAAAATCCTTGTGGCTTCTGTCATTGCCACTCTGCTTTTCGTTCCGCCCTGACGGTTTATGTACGCTACTGCTGTTACATTGTCTAACTGGATCAGTACAGGCAGATCTCGAAGAAGATGTTCCGCTTGCAGAAGGCCGTTGTAAATGGCCCTTAACTCCAGAACATTTATGTGGAGACAAGTTTCCTGACTTGACCATCTTCCTTGGAAGTTTTCTCCCCTTGTGACTGCCCCCCAGCCTCGGAGGCTTGCATCCGTGGTCACTAGGATCCAGTCCTGTATCCCGAACCTGCGCCCCTCTAGGAGGTGAGAGCTGTGCAGCCACCACAGGAGTGATACCCTGGTCTTGGAAGACAGGATTATCCTCTGGTGCATGTGTAGGTGGGACCCGGACCACTTGTCCAACAGGTCCCACTGGAAAACTCTGGCATGGAACCTGCCAAACTGAATGGCCTTGTAGGCCGCATCCATCTTCCCCAGCAACCGAATGCATTGATGGATGGACACTCTTGCTGGTTTCAAAATTTGTTTGACCAGACTCTGAAGTTCCTGAGCCTTTTCCACTGGAAGAAAGACTCTCTGTAGTTCTGTGTCCAATATCATTCCCAAAAACGACAACCGCGTCGCCGGAATTAACTGTGATTTTGGCAAGTTTAGGAGCCAACCATGTTGCTGAAGAACTGTCAGGGAGAGTGCAACTTTTTGCACCAACTGGTCCCTGGATCTCGCCTTTATCAGGAGATCGTCCAAGTATGGGATAATCGTGACTCCTTGCTTGCGAAGGAAAACCATCATCTCCGCCATCACTTTGGTGAAAATCCTCGGAGCCATGGACAAACCAAACGGCAACGTTTGAAATTGGTAATGACAATCCTGAATTGCAAACCTCAGGTTAGCCTGATGCGGAGGATAAATGGGAACATGTAAGTAGGCATCCTTTATGTCCACTGCAGTGCCATAACTAGACATTTTAGCGCTGTGTGCAAGAAACGGCATCGGCGCCCCCCCTCAACGTAAACCGGCGGCAGTGCGCGCAAAAAATATAGGGGCGTGGCTTTGCGGGAAAGGGGTGTGGCCACAAAATAATACCAATTCATAATGGTGCACAGTAGTCTCCATTATTCAAATTACGCCGCACAGTAGCGCCACGACACCAGGTAGAGCCCCTTTTTACACTTTACGGCAGACAGCGTCCCCTTTTTACACATTACAGCAGACAGCGTCCTCTTTTTACACATTACAGCAGACAGCGTTCCCTTTTTACACATTACGGCAGACAGCGCCTCCTTTTTACACATTACGGCAGACTGCGTCCCCTTTTTTTACACATCACGGCAGACAGTGTCCCCTTTTTACATATTACGGCAGACAGCGTCCTCTTTTTACACATTACGGCAGAACAGCGTCCTCTTTTTACACATTACGGCGGACAGAGTCCCCGGCAGACAGCGTCCCCTTTTTACACATTACGGCAGACAGCGTCCCCTTTTTACACGTTACGGCAGACAGCGTCCACCTTTTACACGTTACGGCAGGATAGGTCCCCCTTTTACACATTATGGCAGGCAGAGTCCCCCTTACATATACATATATATATATATGTATGTGTATATATATATGTATTTATAATATACATACATACATACTGGACTTAGAAACAGCGATAAGGATGCCACTGTCAGGACCTGAAGGGACTCACCAAGGTGAGGGTATCTATCTGCAGCATAGCGTTGGGGCTGAAGGTGGCTGCTGAAGTCTGTCACACACACTACCTTGTGCCCGGTTGTAGCACACACATAACTGCGGGCTCCTCGGTGACGGCAGCGGCAGGTGGAAAGCGACGGGGTGGGACGGGCTGGCGCAGCGTCACCAGCGGGTACACTAAGTAAGTGACAAGGTAAGCGGGGGGAAGGAGGCCTTGGATTACTAAACCGGCGGGCAGGGGGGATATTCGTGCAAGTACTGTATGTAGCCTGCCTGTTCCCCGCTGCTCTCTCGCCGGCTCCTGCCCAGTGTCTCCTCCTCCCGCTCATCTCCGCCCCCATCCCCGCTGGTCTCCTCACTTGTGCCTGCTCCAGGTGCTGCTGCCCGCCGCCGTCGCCAGCATCCTCAGGGAGGGGTAAGCACACTGGGGAAAGGCGCTGCCACTGCCTCCTGTAATGTATTCAACGGACAGCGCCGCAGCTGTCACACACACACAGTACGAAGGCGGCCAGTTGGGGGTGGATGCGGACGGTGTGCGCCCACAGGGCAAATGCGCTGTGGGCAAAGCACCATTTGCCCACACCTAGTTACGGCACTGGTCCACCGACACCATAAATAGACGTTATGGTAAGAACTTACCGTTGATAACGTGATTTCTCTTATGTCCACAGGTATCCACAGGATAACATTGGGATATGCCGGAGCGACAGCGGAAATGGCACCAAACCGTCACGAGCTTTCTGGCCTCCCAGGATGCATCGGGGCTTCACCATATAATCCCGCCCACTGACTCAGTCAAATCAGTTCTTTCCACAGCAATAAGGCAGGAGCATCAGGTAGAAACCTATTCAGGCGATAAGAACACACATGCACACCCTCCATGCAAGGTTTAGTGATTGTCAAGATCCTCAAATCAGGTGAGTCAGGGAGGGACCCCTGTGGATACCTGTGGACATAAGAGAAATCACGTTATCAACGGTAAGTTCTTACCATAACGTCTATTTCTCTGGCTGGGTCCACAGGTTATCCACAGGATAACATTGGGATTCCCAAAGCCAGTTTTAGTGGTGGGGACGCTCCTGATTACACAGGAGAACCTTTCGCCCAAATTCTGCGTCATGAGAGACAAAAGTATCCAAGGCATAATGTCTGATGAATGTGTTTATGGAAGACCATGTGGCTGCCTTACAAATCTGTTCTGCTGAAGCACCATGTTGTGCTACCTTACGTGTAGAGTGAGCAGAGACATTAGCCGGAGTAGGGAGATCAGCACGAGAATAAGCTTCTGATATTACCATTCGGAGCCATCTTGCCAGCGTCTGTTTACTAGCAGGCCATCCTCTTCTATGAAATCCGTAGAGGATGAAGAGAGAATCTGTTTTTCTGATGGCACTAGTACGATCTATGTAGATTCTTAATGCTCGGGCTACGTCCAGCGACGCTTCTCCCGCTGACAGTCCCGATACCTGAAATGCTGGGACTACAATCTCTTCGTTAAGGTAAAACTTTGAAACCACCTTCAGAAGATAACCAGATCTAGTTCTGAGAACTGCTTTATCTGGAAAAAAACTTAGGAAAGGAGACTTACACGACAGTGCTCCTAAATCTGACACTCTTCTAGCTGACGCCATTGCCAGTAGAAAGAGCACTTTAGCCGTTAACCACTTAAGATCTGCTCTCTTAAGTGGTTCAAACGGAGGTCTCTGAAGGATTTTAAGAACCAGATTCAAATCCCAGGGTGCTGCAGGAGGAACAATTGGAGGTTGAATATGTACAACTCCCTGAAAGAAAGTACGCACATCCTGTAAGTCAGCAATCTTTCTCTGAAACCATACAGTTAATGCTGATACTTGAACTCTCAAGGAAGCTACCTTCAAACCCTTATCCAATCCTGCTTGAAGAAAATCCAAAATCCTGGATACTTTAAAAGATCTTGGATTGAAACTTTTTTCACTACACCAATGAATATAGGCTTGCCATATTCGTTGATAAATACGAGCTGAAGGTTTTCTTGCTCTAAGCATAATTTGAATTACTTGTCTTGAAAATCCTCTAGCTTCTAGGATAGAGGTTTCAACAGCCACGCCGTCAAAGACAGACGATCCAGATGTCTGTGACAACAAGGACCCTGCATTAGCAGATCTGGACGTTGAGGGAGCAGTATCGGTGTTTCCACGGACATCCTTAGTAGATCTGTGTACCAATGCCTTCTTGGCCAAGCTGGAGCTATTACAATTATGGCTCCCTTTGATTGCTTTCTTTTTCTCACTACTCTGGGTAACAGAGAGATTGGAGGGAACAGATATGCCAGATGAAATTTCCATTTTACTGACAGTGCGTCTACAAGGACCGCTCCGGGATCTTTGTTCTTGATCCGTACCTCGGAACTTTGTTGTTTATACGAGACGCCATGAGGTCTATTTCTGGTAGACCCCATCTGTTCACTATCGTCTGAAACACTTCTGGGTGTAATGCCCATTTGGTTTCCTGAATGGTGTGTCGACTGTTTTTTTATTGTCTGATGATTTCCGTTCCATTTGGTCAGAATAAGGTGCTGTAGTGGTCTGGAGTGGAATTGCGCATATTCCACCATGTCGAAGGTTGATACCATCAGACCCAACAGTCGCATTGTTGCATGGACTGACATTGTCTTAGTGTGCAACGCCTCCTGAGTCATGACCTGCACCTTGACTATCTTTTTCTCTGGTAAGAAAACTCTCTGTAGACCTGAATCCAATATGGCCCCCAAATGAACCATCCGCTGTGACGGATTCAGAGACGACTTTTCCCAGTTGATGAGCCACCCGTGTCTCTGTAAACAAACTACTGTCTGTTGAAGATGGCTCAAAAGTAACTCCTGTGAATGTGCCAGGATTAACAGGTTGTCTAGGTATGAAAATATTCTTATCCCCTGCTTGCGGAGACAAGCTGCCATAACCACCATAATTTTGGTAAACACCCTGGGTGCTGTTGCTAGCCCGAAGGGCAAGGCTTGGAACTGAAAATGTTCCTGGAGGATGGCAAACCTGAGTAACATTTATGAGACCTTGCTATAGGCACATGTAGGTAAGCATCCTGTATATCCAGAGATACCATGTAATCTCCCGGTTCCATAGACAAAATTATGGAGCGTAATGTCTCCATGTGGAACCTTGGAATCCAAATGTATTTGTTTAACATTTTGAGATTGAGAATTGGTTGGAATGATCCATTTGGCTTCTGAATCAAAAATAGATTGGAGTAAAAACCCTGTCCCCTTTGTGATGGAGGTACTGGGACAATCACACCCGACTGAAGCAATTACTGAACTGCTTCTTGCAGGGCATTGGCCTTCGACTCTATACGAGACGGGCTGGTGCAAAAAAATCTTTGAGGAGGCTGCCTCCAGAATGGGAACCCATACCTGATAGATACCACCTTCTGCACCCAAGCATCTGTCGTCGACTGTTGCCATATGTGTGCAAAACGAAGGAGTCGGCTCCCAACCCTGGAATCCTCCAGGCGGAGGCCCGTCTCTTCAGGCTGATGGTTTTTGTTCAGGCTTGGAAGCTGGCTTTCTACTAGCCCATTACTTCCTACCCCTGGCTGATCTATTGAACTGGGGTTGCTTAGACTCCTCTTTAGCCTTTGCTTTGCCTTGCCATCGAAATGGCCGAAACTCTGAACCCCTAGTCTTAGGGTTATAACTAGTCAGAAATCTGACCTTTTTGGATTCAGCTTCCGATTCTAGAATATCAAACAATTATTTCCCAAACAATATATTACCATTGAAAGGTAATGCTTCCAATTCTTTCTTGGATTCAGCATCTGCTTTCCAAGTGCGTAGCCAAACTGCTCTACGAGCGGCTACTGTCAAGGCTGATGCTTTAGAAGCAGTCTTGCCCATATCAATTGCTGCTTCTTCCAAATATTGGGCAGCTTGTCTTAAACGGCCTAAATGATACTCCTGCTCCCTATTAAGGGAGGAGAGGCCATTCTCTAGTTCCTCCATCCATTCTACCATTGCCTTTGCCATCCAGGCTGAAGCCATAGCAGGACTTACCACTGCTCCCGAGAGAGAAAATATATTTTTCAAGAAGCTATCTACCCTTCTGTCTGTGACATCATTTAGTGAGGTAGATGACAATGGTAAAGCAGATTTATGCACAAGTCGCAGTACATGTGCATCTACTTTCGGAGGAACTTCTCTTTTCGAACAATCCGCAGCAGGAAATGTATAATTAGAATCCCATTTTTTCGGAATCTTTATTTTTTACTGGGCGTCGCCCAGGAGTCTTCCATCATTTCCGTCAGATCCTCCGACGGTGGGAATTCAGTCTTAACTGTTTTTGTTTGTTTAAACACAGGTGCTTAAGATTTTGACACTGTCTTGGCTGTTTCCTCCAAAGAGAGAATAGCCTTCATTGCATCAATAAGTTCAGCTACATCCTCTGAGCTGAAACTCTGCGATTGATCATCATACGGAGTATTTGAATATACTGTATCATCATCTGTTGTATCATCTTGTATAGTCTGCAACATAGACGTATCTGTCTTAGTCTTACCTGTACCTTGGTTACTTCTAGAGGCCACTGGAACCAAACTGTAGGAAGGGAGCTGCATGTATGGGTTAATAGTGTAACCTATTCCCCGGGGTGGTGCTGCCGGAGTTAATCTGTCCACAATTGAAGACAAAGTCTGTGCGAACATACTCCATGGTGGCTCTGCTCTTTGTTGAACCAATTCCTGTTTTTTACTTTGCTGAAAAGCAAAACAGTTCGCACATAACCCCTCATAAGTGACCAACTGGCCTATACCAATTAACCCTGTTTTACAAGATAAACATGTTAGGGATGTAGTAGTGCCTGATAAATTCTCCGCGTCACTTTTGCCGCTAACAGACATGGTAATATTCTGTTTAGGACTACACAATTTGTGACTGAAAATCACCTATATATAGATATATAGAAGTGAGATCAATCTGACCACAACCGTGCACCTGAATTGAGGTTCAGAACAGGACTGACAACATAAAAAAGTCAGCACACATACTAGCAGTCAGTCACATGTTAAAACATCATAATAACTTACAAGTAAGTAGGAAAATTGTATTTCTGTTTTTAACTGGTTTTTTTCAAACATAACATGCAGAAACAACAGTAATATACAGGTCTCATATGCAATATGTACCAAAATTAACAATTCATACTAACAAGTAGAGAGAATTTTAGTACTGTATACCCTTCCTCCATAGAGCGGGATACAGGGAGACTCACCACACTTCCATATCCATGAAATACGCTCGCAAGACGCTGAGTGGATTCAGACGCTACTGGTGTACACTGCTGTTCTGATAACTGATGAAAGACACGGACGCTCACTAATGGACACAGACGCTCAGTGAATGCCACGTGTATGCAGACGCTAAGGTCTGCGTCTCGGTCGGTCTGTGACTCGGTCAGGCAATTTCTAGTGTACACAACCGCAGCGTCTAAGCTGCGACCGAGTACCCTCGTGGTAGCGTCTGAGACGGAAGTGAGGTCATTCAGTTCATGGACGGGAGACGCAAGGAAACTGGACATGAACTTGGGGGAGGGGTGGCCAGGAGAGCGTCTAATTCCCCCTGTTGACTTAAACTCTAAGGATCGCGGCCTCAACCTAGTCCTGGCGCCTATGATCCCTAAAGCATAGCACTGTCGCACCTAAGAGTGGTCGGCGCATCAACACACTGTTTGTAGTCTCCACCAATACAGTGTAGCTGTGTCTGGAACCCCTAGTAAGAGGAAATCCATAGACTTACCTTCTCCCAATGCTCCGGCCACAGCCTGGATACATCTGCTGGACCTGCTAGAATCATCCGACACAGACGCCCGTCAAGACAGCACTATACCGCGAAGGTAAGCTTCGTTGCGACCCAGTGGAGAGTTGTTGGAGCGACTCTTTCTAATATGCGTTTAAGACGCTGTTAAGAAAAGTCACTCAAAAAAAAACCATAGTAAGACTATAAAAATAAAATAATAAAAGCCTCAGGCTGCTTTATTAACAGTGACCATGGTCCGGCTCCTGCCGCACCAACCAAAAAACTGATTTGACTGAGTCAGTGGGCGGGATTATATGGTGAAGCCCCGATGCATCCTGGGAGGCCAGAAAGCTTGTGACCGTTTGGTGCCATTTCCGCTGTCGCTCCGGCATATCCCAATGTTATCCTGTGGATAACCTGTGGACCCAGCCAGTGAAAATCCCCTTCCTCCAGACTGGAGATCACTGCTCGGAGAGACTCCATCTTGAATTTGAATTTCTTTAGGTAGAAATTTAGGGATTTCCGGTTTAGGATTGGTCTGACCGAGCCGTCCGGCTTAGGGACCACAAACAGGCTCGAATAAAAACCTTCTCCCTGTTGTGACTGGGAAACCCTGACAATAACTTGATTTTGACACAACTTTTGTATTGCATCGCAAACTTCCTCCCTGTCCGGACGAGAAGCTGGTAAGGCAGATTTGAAAAAACGGCGAGGGGGAACATCTTGAAACTCCAGCTTGTACCCTTGGGATACTATTTGTAAAATCCATGGGTCTAGGTCCGAACGAACCCAAAACTGACTGAAGAGTTTGAGACGCGCCCCCACCGGTGCGGACTCTCGCACAGGAGCCCCAACGTCATGCGGCGGAATTAGCAGAAGCCTGGGAGGACTTCTGCTCCTGGGAGCCTGACAAGGCTGGTGATCGTTTACTTCTTCCCCTTCCTCTAGTAGCAAGGAAGGAAGAACCTCGGCCCTTTCTGTATTTATTGGGCCGATAGGACTGCATCTGATAGTGATGCGTTTTCTTTTGTTGTGGAGGAACATAAGGCAAAAAGGATGACTTACCCGCGGTAGCTGTAGATACCAAATCATCAAGGCCGTCACCAAATAAGGCCTTACCTTTATATGGTAGAGATTCCATACTTTTCTTGGAATCAGCATCAGCATTCTATTGGTGAGTCCACAATGCTCATCTAGCTGAGACTGCCATGGCATTGGCCTTTGATCCCAAAAGACCAATATCTCTCGCAGCTTCCTTAAGGTATGCTGCAGCGTCCTTGATATAACCCAGCGTCAAGAGGATGCTATCCCTATCTAGGTTATCTATTTCAGAAGACAAGTTGTCTGCACACTTTTCGATAGCACTTCTTACCCATGCAGACGCAATGACAGGTCTGAGTAGCGTACCTGTGGTCGCATAAATGGACTTTAACGTAGTTTCTTGTTTTCGATCCGCAGGATCCTTAAGGGCCGCCGTGTCAGGTGACGGGAGAGCCACCTTTTTAGACAAACGTGACAGGGCCTTGTCCACGGTGGGGGGTGACTCCCACTTTTCCCTATCTGCCGAGGGAAACGGATAAGCTAACGTAATTCTTTTGGGAATCTGAAACTTTTTGTCAGGACTTTCCCAGACTTTTTCAAATAGCGTGTTCAGTTCATGAGAGGGAGGAAACGTTATCTCAGGTTTCTTCTTATACATACAGACCCTTTTATCTGGAACAGCAGGGTCCTCAGTGATATGCAATACCTCTTTAATAGCCACAATCATGTACTGAATGCTCTTTGCCAATTTCGGATCTAATCTGGAATCACTATAGTCGACACTGGAATCAGTGTCCGTGTCGGTATCAGTGTCAGCCAACTGGGTAAACGTACGTTTCTGTGACCCCAAGGGGACCTGAACTTGTAATAACTTATCTTCCACAGATTTCTTCCATTCCTGGGTCTGAGACTCAGACTTGTCTAATCTCTTACTAATATGAGCTACATTAGCATTCAAAGCATTCAACACATTTACCCAATCAGGGTCACCCCCGTCGCCTTTTGTGTCTCTAATACAGCCTCCTCCTGTGAAGAGCACTCAGCCTCAGACATGCCGACACACGTGTAAGAAACACCCACAGACACACTGGGCTTATAGGGGACAGACCCACAGAAAAGCCTGTCAGAGAGACACAGAGGGAATTTGCCAGCTCACACCCCAGCGCCAAATCAATGGGTCTGAAGCAATTACCAAAATGCCCCAGACCTGTAGCGCTTTTTATATTATACTAGGTGATTCATCGCGCCCTACGGGCGCTCTTCACACCGTCGTTAGGGGCTACGCCCCGTTAACCTCTGCACGCCTTTGAACATACGCAGGGCGGTAGATAACAGAATCAGAAACGCAGGGCAGTATAGAGGGCATACAGAAATGGGTTCCGGTTGTGATAAGATAGAGAGGCGTAGGGGGAGAGAAAGCGAATGTACAGAAACGCTGTGCGATCGGTAAAGGATAGGGAGAGGCAGGGTGGTAGGGAGAGGATAAAGAGAGGGAAGGTGTTAGACAGAAAATACCGTTGCAAGGGGCTACGATCCATTATCCCCTGCACGGGCTTCAGCTGTGCTATAATTGTTATTATATGGAGTATTACCTGTTTTTTTTTTTATGGCAGTGGGTAAATATTGTAAGGGGGGAGGGCGTGCGATTGTCAAGGGGGCGTAGGCCTTTGTGAGGGCGTGCAGAGTGGCCGCAGGGCACAATGAATAACATAGTGTAGAGTGTAGTATATATTGCTAGTGTCTGCATTATGAAGTACCAGATGAGTAACAGTAATGCACTGTAGATAAGATACGAAGGTGCTGTGGCCACAGGTAGCAGAGCCGCTTATACACACAATGGCCACAGGTAGCAGAGCCGCTTATACACTCAATACCCACAGGTAGCAGAACCGCTTATACACACAATGGCCACAGGTAGCAGAGCCGCTTACACACACAGTGGCCACAGGTAGCAGAGCCGCTTATACACACAATACCCACAAGGGGCAGAGGCGCTTATACACACAGTGCCCACAGATAGCAGAGCCGCTTATACACACAATACTCACAGGTAGCAGAACCGCTTATACACACAATACCCACAGGTAGCAGAACCGCTTATACACACAATACCCACAGGGGGCAGAGGCGCTTATATACACAGTGCCCACAGATAGCAGAGCCGCTTATACACACAATACCCACAGGTAGCAGAACCGCTTATACACACACAATACCCACAGGTAGCAGAGCCGCTTATACACACAATGGCCACAGGTAGCAGAGCCGCTTATACACACAATACCCACAGGTAGCAGAGGCGCTTATACACACAGTGGCCACAGGTAGCAGAGCCGCTTATACACACAATGCCCACAGGTAGCAGAGCCGCTTATACACACAATACCCACAGGTAGCAGAACCGCTTATACGCACAATACCCACAGGTAGCAGAGCCACTTATACACACATTACCCACAGGTAGCAGAACCGCTTATACACACAATACCCACAGGGGCAGAGGCGCTTATACACACAGTGACCACAGGTAGCAGAACCGCTTATACACACAATACCCACAGGGGCAGAGGCGCTTATACACACAGTGACCACAGGTAGCAGAGGGGCTTATACACACAATGGGCACAGGTAACAGAGCCACATGTACACACATTACCCACAGGTAGCAGAACCGCTTATACACACAATACCCACAGGGGGCAGAGACGCTTATACACACAGTGCCCACAGCTAGCTGAGCCGCTTATACACACAATACCCCCAGGTAGCAGAGGCGCTTATACACAGTGCCCACAGGTAGCAGAGGTGCTTATACACACAATGGGCACAGGTAGCAGAGCCACGTGTACACACAATACCCACAGGTAGCAGAGCGGCGTATACACACAATACCCACAGGTAGCAAAGCCGCTTATACACACAGTGACCACAGGTAGCAGAGCCGCTTATACACACAGTGTGCACAGGTAGCAGCGCCACTTATACACAATGGGCACAGGTAGCAGTGTTGCTTATACACATAATGGCCACAGTATTAGTGTTTCTAATTAATCCAATGTCCATTGGTAGCAACTATACTCACAAAAGTTTGGGGGGTTTGGAAAGGGGGTGAGTTCAGTGAGGTTCCTATCCGTGGGAATCACTTGTAGCGGATGTGGATGGTGATTCGAGGTGCTACGTGTGGTGGAGGGTTGGGTGTGGGAGGGGGTCCAGAGGTGTTGTGGGTGGCGGAGGGGTGGGTGCAGGGGCATGGATGGCATAAAGGGTGCAGAGGTCCTGTGGGTGGGGGAGGGGGAGGTGTAGAGGGGGCGCGGATGGGGAGTGTAGTTGCTGTTGGTGGGGGAGGGGGACTGTGGATGAAGGAGGGGGTATGGAGGTGATGTGTGTGTGGGTGAGGGGCGATGTAGGGGTGTGCGTTTGGAGGTGCAGGGGGGGTGAGCGTAGGTGATGGGTTTCAGAAGTGCTGTGGGTGGGGGAGGTGTGGGATGGCACGGATGGGGGATGTAGATGTTGTGGATGGGGGAAGGGTGGATGCGGGGGAGCTGTGGATGGGGGAGGGAGTCCGGAGGTGGTTTGGGTGGTGGTCCAGAGGTGTTGCGGGTGGGGGAGGGGCAGGTGTGGGAGGTCCGCAGATGTTGAGGGTGCCTGTAGATAAGGCGGGCGGGTAGGTGCTGTGGTTGTGGGAGTGGCGGGGGTGTTGCGGGTGGGGTACGTGATCTGGATGGGGAAGGTGATGTGGATGTGCGGTAGCTAGGGGAGGGGCGGGTGCGGGGATGGCACGGATGGGGGAGGGGGTCCGTGGGCGCTGTGGATGAGTGAGTGGTGGGTGTGGGGTTACGGCTGTAGTGGGCCAGGTGTGCTGTTGCAGTGGGTGGGGGAGGGTGCCGGTGCAGGGATACCGCAGTTGGGGTAGGGCGGTTGGTGCAGCTGCGGCGGGTAGGGGAGGGGCAGGGGAGGGGGTGCGGCGGTGGGGAAGGGGCGGGT